>NC_059221.1:45802369-45924869 GCF_020615455.1 Coregonus clupeaformis | reverse complement strand
TGCCTGCAGCAAACCCTTTCCTATCTGGGAATTCAAAAAACTTTACTAAGGGAAATTGAAAGTTTAAATATCAACCTCTATCTCTCTGTGTGTTTCAAGTTGGAGGTGGAGCGTGCAGCAGTGCGTAAACTGCAGAGGGAGCAGGAGAGGGCAGTAGGCCAGGCAGAGGAAACTCTGTCCCAACAGCAGCAGCTTTCCTCGGCCCTAACCCTGGAGCTCCAGAGAACCACCAGCCAGGCCTTGGAAGAGGCCCAGAGAGTCAGCCAGCTCCACCTGCAACTCCAGGAGGAGAGCTGTACCGCAGAGAGCCTGAGGGGGGCCCTGGAGGCAGAGAAGGGCAGAGCAGAGAGCCAGCTGGCTGAGTTTGACACGGAGAGGGAACAGTTAAGAGCCAGGATCAGACGAGAGGAGGAGAGGAGCAAGGAGCTAGAGAGAGAGGTGGAGGAGCTGAGGAGGAGGTTGGAGGCAGGAGGAGAGGAAGGAATGGTGAGGGAGGCGCAGGAGACTGCGGTGAAGGAGGTGAAACAGCTGAAACAGTCTCCTCCTTCAAAGAGAGTGGCGGCGTCAGCGGTGGCATCAGCGGTGGCGTCAGCGGCAGTGGTGGTGTCCACCTTGTGCCAGACAGAGCCTGATGGGAAGGCAAGCGTCGCCCCTAAATTGACCCCTGTCTCAAAGGTCAACGGCCATCACCCTAACCCTCCGCGGGACACTGACCCCCCTCAGGAGGGCGGGGCTATGGAGAACGGTGGGGTAGAGAGCGAGTCCGGAGCAAGTCTTCACTCCCCTCTCCACCCTCACCCTCCTCACCCCCACTCCCACCCTTACCCTAACCTCTCCCCCTCCAGCACGGCCTCCTCCTCCCTCTCCTCCTCCCCCATCTCCTCCCCCACGCTGGCTAAGCGCCTGGTCAGCCCCGGTGGCTTCCACACGTCCTCCTATCAGGCTGGAGTCAACCAGCGCTTCCACGCCGCGAGGCACAAGTTCCAGGTGCAGGCTGAGCAGGAGCAGCTCCAGCAGGGTAGCACGGCTCCCCTCTCCCCCCGAGACCTGTCCCCTACCACCACCCCCATCCCTCCACCCTCAGAGAACAGCACCGCCAAGCAGCTAGCCCGGAACACCGTCACCCAGGTCCTGTCCCGTTTCACTAGCCAGCAGGCAGGGGCCAAACTCCCCCCACTGAACAGCTCTCCGTTTGGGACTGACTACCGGAGCCTGGCAGCCTCCCCTCCCGGGGGGAAAACCTCACCTGGAGGACCCCTGTCTCCAGGTGTACGCTCGCCCCTCACCCCTCGGTCCGAGAGGTGCCACCCGCCCCCCGTTCCTAAGAAACCGGGTATGAGCCCCTCTCCAGGCTCCCCCGACCCCCAATCCAGGGCCAGCGTCTTCCCAGAGCTGACGGGGGGCTGTGGGCTAAGCAGCAGTGGGCAGGAGGGGGCTAAGGAGCCAGACCTGGTACTCTCCTCTGGTAGTTAACAGCTAAGGGCCACGGCAGCTAGAAGCTGATCTAGGATCAGCATAGCCTTCCCAAATCCTTCCCATCTTCAACCATTAGGGAGAAAACACAAAACGGACCTAGGATCAGTATCTGTGATCAGCTTTGTCTTATTCCCCAAGGAGCCAGTGCTCTCCTCCAGCAGCTAGCATCTAATGGCCTCCCTCATTCCAGATACGCTAGTTGCTCTCTCCCATTTGCACTTGCTCACTCACCTTTAGGCCCGGGATTCAATACGAGCGCTCTAGTCAACAATGCAGCTTTTAAAGACAATGTTACTGTGTTCGAAGAGATCGCATTCAAGGTAAACGCTGCTGATGTCAGCTCAATCGGAAATGACCTCAGCGATGGTAAAGAAAGTGAGACATCTCACAGGCTAATTTTTTCTGGTGGGGGCGGGAGGGGCGAGCTTTGGGCATGCTTTCCCGTGTGAGCTTTCGCGGGAAAGCATGCTCACACAAGAGAGGGAACGCCCACTTACACAGATACGAACTTTGACAATTTTTTTCAATGGTAAACAGCCTTTTTGCGACATCTTCATTATCCACCATCTTTGATTACCTTTAAACGTCAAGCGCTTTAATGTGGGTCCACCGCGGTCTGGATTGAATCCTGGCCTTAATCTCCTGGATGTCCTCCAGCAGGCAGAAACTGCTCTGCAACTGTCTACCTACCGCTACTTATACAAACTCTGTAGGCCCTATTTTGACCACATAAATTAGCCACTTAGTATCAAATGAAAGCTCAAACACTACCTAGCAAACTGTCTGAAACACTGTCTAGTTCAAATGAAATCTATAATATACAGGAATTTATTGATTTATAATAATTATTTTATTTTGAATTTATGGATAGTTTTTTATTCTTTTGATTTGTAATATATCTTTATACCTAGTTTCTTGTATTTCATAGCTATGTTTAAAGAGTGATCTTATTAATTATGCATTTAGTTATTCTAGGACATTAACTGAGTGAGATAAAATAAGATCTCCGTCCACGTCCAATGAAGCAATACAAAGGCTGCATGGAGAAGGGAGTCTTTACATGGCAACAGGACACAAATGGCATCTGTTGATTACACATGTAGATGTATCATAGCACTACTTATATAGATGTATGCTCCCGTCTGACTTTCCCTTGAGTAGTCTGTACTGTAGCTTATCACCGTATCTAGCAGTACCTGCACTGAAAGTTATCATGACTTTCATTTTAGTTTGTACAAGATGACATTCAGAACATAGATTACTAAAGCACAATGTTGTAAATAATACAAATCATTCAAAAGCATAATTTGAAGCTCTTTGCATGACACCCCGTTATGTCTGGTCATATTTACGTGTCGTCTACTACATACACTAGAATAGTGAATACACTGGATGTTTCACAAGGGAAAAAGCCTTCCCTAAGACATACCTTACACTGGGCCATCCCTAAGACATACCTTACACTGGGCCATCCCTAAGACATACCTTACACTGGGCCATCCCTAAGACATACCTTACCTTACACTGGGATAGATAAATAAGGTGACACTTAAATATATACAACTTTTTTATTCAGGGACAATTTCTTATTGTTTTATCCAAAAGGGACCAAATTCAGAACAAGCGTCTTGTAGGCTAATATTGTTAACATGGAATTGAGTTTGAACCGTCTATCCTTGTGTTTATAGCCTATAGTGACAGACTGGTTTTATACCTTTGAAGTCCTCCCAGACCTTTTGGCAAACTCACATTTTGTTGATATAAAGGGGACTAGCTAGGGGTCAGATCTGTACCACTGTAGCATTCTTTTTGTAACTGAGTAGACCTAACCCTAAATCTATTTTTACACCTTTGTCAAAATGGGAACAAGTGGGAAGTCATTAATGACATGACATGACTACTGTGTTTCATAACCTGAACCTAACAATGTCTTGTCACTTTTGTTGGTCATATAGGTCTTATATTTGTGGTATTTAAGTATGTTTTGTAAGATGATATTAACAAAACAGGGCACAACGATAAGAAAGCTTTTACTCATTCAAAATAATCTCTTGCTGTCTTCCGGAAGTTCCCTAACCCAAACTATTTCTAAACATTTCTGTCTTCTAATTATTCTAAATGTACACGAGCATTTTTCCTTATGTATTATTTCAGAACTGAACTATGCATATAATGATTTTGAATTTCAAAATAAACATCCCAACCAAGCATCAATTTCTTCAGTCTATTAGCCTGATTTCTGCTAGCGTTATGCCCCAAAACCACCAGTCTCCTGTCAATAAGTCAAGACGGTCTCTTTCTCTATTCGTCTTACATTGATTCCTCTCCTCACTTCCTTCTCAAAGTGCATTGGAGAAAAAGGGGGGACCTCCTCCAATACAGCTGGACAGGAGGCAAGGAGGCAAGATGCAAGGAATCGTGGAAAGACAGATTGAGGTAGAGACCAGTCTATGACAGCTCCCATTTCTGCTGGACTTATGTGCGACTTCGTACAAGTAATGGATCCAGCAATACAATGCCTGATGAAAACAACAACCAGGCCAAGATGATCAATTATTTTATTTGTACAACAGTATGGGGCAGTACAGTCCTAAACATTGCATCTGATCTGAGTGCAGCGGTAGTCAGTGTGAGAGTTAAACACAGCACAGAATAACTGATCTCGAGTCAGCCTATGGTAATATTGAGTAGGTGCATGTTGTGGATGAACAGGGGTGTGTTCAGTGGGAAGCACGGTTTGCAGAGATATTTACAGTATAGAGCACACAAGTCTTTATTCAGTATGACAGAGGAGTGTGTCTGTCCTACAAAACACATTTAAAACATTTTGTAACTGGATAAGAGCGTCTGCTAAATGACGTAAATGTAAATGTAACATTGGACCCTCCTGAACAAGCCCCTGGTTTACACTAAGTACTGAAATGGCTGTGTATAGTTTAGGTACCTAAACACAGGTGTGAATATTACAGATGGGCTGAGCCTAAGATTCAATTAAATAAAAACCTGCATAGCAAAATATAGATCTGCGTGTATCCATGGGAGTAAGGGGAGCTTCGCATGTATGGAGTTCTTCAGCATAGGAAAGAGATTTTGGCAAACAAATATTGGTATGGTTTTCCTTTATCAATGGAGAAAGGATACAGCAATGGTTGTGTTGTTGCCAAGGTAAGACAGAAGATAATTGATTCAGAAACAGAGGTGGTTATGATACAGTCTTTCAGCCATGATATCCTTCATTGGCTCAAGCAGAGGACACATACAACAGGAAGTGGAAGAGTACATTAGAAAACAAGTAAAACAGTTCCCTCAAACATTACTATAATCGAGGACCAGTCAGTACTGTTTAGAGGTGAAATGGTGCTGAAATTAACATTATTGGAATACTTCCCCTGGTTGGTGTGCTTAATTGTCATGTTTAAATTATTTTACAATGCATTCTTCCTTCCTTGAGGTAATCACTGATCTGTATGTGATTGGATAAGAATAAGGAGTGTCTCCTACATCAAGAACAGAAGGAAGGATGCACTGTAAAACCATTCAACCTGGGGTCTTGGTGCAGCTGTTCAAGACTGTCACAACATTACAACATGAAACTCAGCACCCCTTTAGCAGACTCAAACTCCCCTCCTGTAACTCAGACACTTAATGTCATTTTTCTCCTAAACCAAAGCTTCTTTAAACAAGACAGAACTGTGCCCAACAGACTGTCAATCTGCAGCTTGGTTTGTTTATTTTTTCTTTGCTTTGCCCCAGACTATGATATATATATATATATATATATCTATATATATGCTTTGGTTAGTCCTTGCGCGAGCGTGTGTGTGTTGCCAGCTCAGCAGTGTGAGTCTCTGCTCCTCTATGCATTTTGCATCTCCTTGCCAATCTTGTAGCTGAGGATCTTGTTCCAGTCGATCTTGGTGCGCGTGACGGGCAGCTGGCGGCGCAGGGCCTTGAAGGTGGTGTCAGACATAGTCTGGTAGTTCTCACTGATCGCCGTCTACAGGGAGGGGAGGAGATTTTACAAGAGAAGTATATACACTGCTCAAAAAAATAAAGGGAACACTTAAACAACACAATGTAACTCCAAGTCAATCACACTTCTGTGAAATCAAACTGTCCACTTAGGAAGCAACACTGATTGACAATAAATTTCACATGCTGTTGTGCAAATGGAATAGACAACAGGTGGAAATTATAGGCAATTAGCAAGACACCCCCAATAAAGGACTGGTTTTGCAGGTGGTGACCACAGACCACTTCTCAGTTCCTATGCTTCCTGGCTGATGTTTTGGTCACTTTTGAATGCTGGCGGTGCTTTCACTCTAGTGGTAGCATGAGACGGAGTCTACAACCCACACAAGTAGCTCAGTTAGTGCAGCTCATCCAGGATGGCACATCAATGCGAGCTGTGGCAAGAAGGTTTCCAGAGCATGGAGGCGCTACCAGGAGACAGGCCAGTACATCAGGAGACGTGGAGGAGGCCGTAGGAGGGCAACAACCCAGCAGCAGGACCGCTACCTCCGCCTTTGTGCAAGGAGGAGCAGGAGGAGCACTGCCAGAGCCCTGCAAAATGACCTCCAGCAGGCCACAAATGTGCATGTGTCTGCTCAAACGGTCAGAAACAGACTCCATGAGGGTGGTATGAGGGCCCGACGTCCACAGGTGGGGGTTGTGCTTACAGCCTAACACCGTGCAGGACGTTTGGCATTTGCCAGAGAACACCAAGATTGGCAAATTTGCCACTGGCGCCCTGTGCTCTTCACAGATGAAAGCAGGTTCACACTGAGCACATGTGACAGACGTGACAGAGTCTGGAGACGCTGTGGAGAATGTTCTGCTGCCTGCAACATCCTCCAGCATGACCGGTTTGGCGGTGGGTCAGTCATGGTGTGGGGTGGCATTTCTTTGGGGGGCCGCACAGCCCTCCATGTGCTCGCCAGAGGTAGCCTGACTGCCATTAGGTACCGAGATGAGATCCTCAGACCCCTTGTGAGACCATATACTGGTGCGGTTGGCCCTGGGTTCCTCCTAATGCAAGACAATGCTAGACCTCATGTGGCTGGAGTGTGTCAGCAGTTCCTGCAAGAGGAAGGCATTGATGCTATGGACTGGCCCGCCCGTTCCCCAGACCTGAATCCAATTGAGCACGTCTGGGACATCATGTCTCGCTCCATCCACCAACGCCACGTTGCACCACAGACTGTCCAGGAGTTGGCGGATGCTTTAGTCCAGGTCTGGGAGGAGATCCCTCAGGAGACCATCCGCCACCTCATCAGGAGCATGCCCAGGCGTTGTAGGGAGGTCATACAGGCACGTGGAGGCCACACACACTACTGAGCCTCATTTTGACTTGTTTTAAGGACATTACATCAAAGTTGAATCAGCCTGTAGTGTGGATTTCCACTTTAATTTTGAGGGTGACTCCAAATCCAGACCTCCATGGGTTGATAAATTTGATTTCCATTGATAATTGTTGTGTGATTTTGTTGTCAGCACATTCAACTATGTAAAGAAAAAAAGTATTTAATAAGATTATTTCATTCAGATCTAGGATGTGTTGTTTAAGTGTTCCCTTTAATTTTTTGAGCAGTGTACATCCATAAAGAACAGAACACATGTCCATTGAAAAAAGGTGATGTAAATTACCTGGTAATCATTTTCAGCATTCTCAATGATATCCACAAACTCCTTGGCAGTCTGGCTCTCATTCTGTTGGCAAATTATTTTAGAAAAAGAGTCACCTTTCTCCCACAGGTAATTGACCATAACCTGAACTGACCTAACCTGTTCAGTATACCGGTTATACAACATAATGGCAGAAGTTGTTATTTACAGTTTGCTTCCTTCTCATGTTTAGATTAAAGGGATAGAGTGAAGACACTGAAGCAAAATGGGTTCTAATTGGCTGTTGCTGAATAGAATCAGTGTTATGTCCACTCACAGTCACTGTTATAGACTCCTCCACTTCCTTATGGCTGACCAACTGCACATTACCATCTTCATAGTAGTGCACCTAGAGAAAGGAGAGAGAGAGTCTGTTTAATTATTAGACTTTAGGGTGTTTATTATCTTCAGCATTTGTTTCTGTAGTAAATATCAGGATTGCCCACCTGTATCTTCAACACTCCCACTACATGAGCAGTGGACTGACCAATGGTGAACTTCCACTCTGACCTACAGCGCCCATTCCTGATTGAGAAAATGCAGAAGAAGAATGTGTGAAAGAGATTTCAAGTCACATAACATTCTGAACTTGTAAAGACCAATGTATAATGATGCAGTTGGGACTGTACCAGAAGTTTTTGGGTTGAAACTGGTGTCCCTCAATGCAGGCAATGATGGTTTGCTGACCATCAACTGTTTTCCCATATACCTGCAGTGAATAGGGATTTCATGATTAGCCTAAAGGCAGATTAGTGGCTTGAAGTAACGACATACAGTGGCGATATCACAAGGTTCAGGGTTAACTGAGTTAGCAGCACAATTTTGTTTCTGTTCATTGATGCTAGTGTGTGTAGTATCATACAGACTCTGGGGTAGTACTCTGACGTATGTGCTGAGTGAGTGTGGTCGTGTATTCGCACAAGGTTATGAATTTGTGTGTGTGGGGGGGGGGGGGGGTTACCGTGCAGACTCCGCTGGGGTAGTGCTCTTTAACGTAGGCGCTGAGCGCGGTGTCGCAGGCCTCTCTCCAAGCTCTCAGTGAGCTGTCTCCGTCGTATGGCTGCACATCGCTCACCTCCTTCCTTAGGTGGTCGAAGCGGAACGACACCCGGTTCCGAGGGTCTAGGAAGCGCCCCTGACCCAGATCCCCATGCTCTGTAATCAGGACCTGGAGATGGAAGAGGATTGTTAACTGTTGTTGTTGACACACGGTTTGTTTACAAGTAAACTGTACTAAACAGACTTAATTTGATAATATCAGTAAAAATGGTCCTCTGTAGCTCAGCTGGTAGAGCACGGCGCTTGTAACGCCAAGGTAGTGGGTTCGATCCCCGGGACCACCCATACACAAAAAAATAAAAATAATGTATGCACGCATGACTGTAAGTCGCTTTGGATAAAAGCGTCTGCTAAATGGCATATTATATTATTATTATTATTAAATATAGTGTGATCATCAGACTGCGGCTCTAGATAAACTCAGCCTTATATCACTCTTACCTGTTCATCATAGCCCTCAAGTTTGGCAGGGGTGAACTGATCCATGTTGTACTGGGCAAAAGCACTGGGGAGAGAGAACTCATAATGAATCATGCACAGAATTAAATAGAACATAGGATCTTTATGGAGTCATACACCAATAATGATGACTAATGATAAGTAATGACATGTGGTTGTTTCAAAATGTTGACATCACATCGTGACAGGGTGCTACTCACTGAGCCGCGCCCTCCCTGAGCAGGTTGTCATTGTTGAGGAGAATCCGCACATCTGTAACGCAAAGCATATATCAACATCAACTTGTCAGTCTGTAAACACAAAACTTAGCTTGTAAGAGTTACGCCAGCTAAGACTTTTTAGCTGTTAAAGTCAACTTTGGTTCAGTTTTGTAAATATTATTTATTTTGTCATTATCCTACATCTTAGGATCTATTCACCTGTAAATATGGACTCCTGCACTACCTTTGCCCTGCACTCTTCACCTGCGAACAAACATCTTGCACTTGAAGAAGCTGTCTGCCTGCCTTCCTGCAACCCTCTAAGTCATGGGTCCACTATCTTACAATACATCAACAACTAGTTAGTCAGACAGCAAACTACACAAAACACACATTCACCTTCAGTCAGGAAACCCTTACAATCACAAACTACATGGAACCATCTAAACAACAATGTGATTGTAGGCTATTCTTTGTTCTTTGTAGCAGAAAACAAAACCTCACCGTTGAAAACTTCGTTGAACTCTCCAGGGGGTGCATGGGTAACGAAGTTAGCCGCTATGCGGACCTGTGGAGAGAGGACAAATCAGTATCCTACTAGTATCCTACATCAATTTAATTGATGATTAGATCAGGCAGTGTGGGGGAAATCGCACTGAGCTAGGAAGACTTTTCTAGGTTTTAAACCCAGTAAGCCATGCATACAGCGATTCAGACTGTATCCTGTCTATGATGTTCACAGAGAGGCCTACTTGAGGAGATTGTGAGAGTGGTGTAAGCTGATACTTTAGGCTAATGGACAACACACTGGAAAATTGCATTAGATAGCCTAAGTTCATTTATAAACACATTAAACACAAATCCTGGTCATTAGAAACCAGTGTCAGTTACAGCCACTGATTTTGACCCAATAGCTGCAGTTGCATGGCCTCAAGAGATTGCTGCTTATCCAGTTTCTATGGAAACAACCAGTCTTTACAAATGCTCATGCCTGTAACCTGAGCTGCATTCCACACAGGGCATACCCCAATTTCCTCCCTGTACAGAAACAACCACTAGACACTTGTGTAGATCTGATATAGTCACTACATGGCAAAATGTCTGAGGACAAGGAGGACAAAAAAAACATGTTTTAGTCACACACACTGGATAGGTGCAGTAAAACGTAAATTAGGCCTAGAGGGTTGGGGGTAGGGACTAGGCCCTAGGGTTGTTTGTTTCTGGACAGGGTCATGACACGTCCTCTCTTCAGGGCATCTACAGCTAGCAGAAGCATTTGAGCTGCCACTGTATCTGTTTGACCTAGAAAACCTCTGATGTAGGTAGCTAGCTTAGCACTGCCCTACTGCTGGAAATGGTATCAACGTTTTATTTTGCCTAACAGCTAGCTACTTCCTGAATTGGCCCAACAGATCTAACCATATCAAAAAAGTAGGATCATGGCTTTCCATTAAACACACTGGAACTTTGTTCCTGCACATAGCTAGATAACTACTAATAGTTACAATTTCTAGCCAGTAAAAGTTGGCCAGTGATGTTCAGGCTAACGTTAGCATAGTTAGCTAGCTACACAAGTAAATCGTCTCTTTACTGAAACAGCGCTAACGCTAGTAGCTCTAAAATATAGTACCCATTTACTGTTGACCATTCAATAATCGGTGACATACAGTAACTTCCGAATTGAATAATAGAGTAACTTGTGAATAAAAATCATAATATCGTTACCTTCTCTTCTTCTGATAGAGGCTCCTCAAAATCGGCCATCTTGGCTTGTTGTGTGACCCCACCTACCCACAGTCAGAACACTAAGCTGACTAACGCCACAATCATAACAAAACCCAGGGGGTGGAAGTGAAATTATAGTGGAATTATTTTGCATGTACCTACTTCTCACTTGAAAGAAGTGAACCTGATGTTATTTTGTTGCTTTTCAAATGCTGTAATTCAAAGTATGCACTAGTAAGGTTCAGGTACCTACTCATTTTAACCAGCAGAGGGCGTCTGATCTGAATCACGTGCTAGAGTGTGTGTATCCCAGGGTTGCCAGTGCTTACAACATTTCTGAATACTCAAAACCAACGAACAAGGCCTGAAAACTAGCCCCCAAAATGTTTTGGCAGCAAGAGAGGGGTTTACACATTTATCCGATAGGTGCAGTGTTGCCATGTTCGCAGTTTTCTGGCTAATTGGGCTACTTTGAAAACGATGTCGAGGGTGAAAATGTATTGGTTGCGGGTGCTAGTTTTTGGGCTATTTCTAAGTTACACCGTGACCGTGATGGCACTTGACTTCCAGGCTGGCTGTTGCTAAGTGAGTGAGCGATGGGGAGGACGGTAAGAGTGTGTGTATTGGGGGTGATTCGTGCCAGAATTAAGCCTCGTGAAGCTACTGATACCTCTCACCAATTCACGTAAGGTCTTCCTAGGGCCATAAAATACCCCCATGAATTAGCATGGACTTGCTTCTTCTTCTGTGGGTTTTATGGCGGACTACATCCAAAAGATGTCCAGTTGGTGGCGGCAATACGTTTTGAAACCAAAAATAAAAATATATAAATCCATACTTAGTGATTCTAACAATCCACCTTAATAAAAAGAGTACATTGCCAAAACAAACAAAACTCCCACTTCTTCCTTCTTTTAGTTCTCCATATCTCCCTTATTAGGCTCTAGGACCTGAGAAGGTAGTATGACTTTTGCTAATATTCCATGTAACTCCTTTGCTGTGAAATCTTTCAGCCCCAGGAACCGCTCTGGTGCAATCACAATGATTTACATCTTCTTAGATCTTTTCTCCACCTTGGCAGTGCCATTTATCACCATTGTGATAAAGGGCACAAAGTCCACCTTTTTAACCTTTAAAATGTCAGGATCCTCTTGATGTAAGCATGCAGTGAAGGCATATTCACTACCATGGACTCTTCTGGTGCAACATTCAAACCTTCAACCCTTTTCACAGATTCTGCAATGTTCTGTACGACCCTGACTTTGACCACCTCATTCTCCTTTACCCTTGTGGGGCATTCAGAAGACGTGGCTTCATGATTCCCACCGCAATTACAACATGTCACATTTTCTTCACTTTTATAACACTTAATATGATATTTTCCACATCTTGTACATCTCTGCTTCTCCCTTCTGCAAACACTTTCTACATGACCAAAAGCTTCTCATAAAAAATAAACATTTCACAGTGGCCTGCTGCTGAGTGGTGGGGAGGACGACGGGAGGAGTGTGTGTGTGTGTATGGGGGTTATTTGTGCCAGAATTAAGCCTTGTGATGCTACTGATACCTCTCACCAAGTCACCTAACTTCTTCCTAGCACCATAAAATACCGCCATGAATTAACATCAAACATGGACTGTCAATAGAGACACGTTTTTTTTTCTGTAAGGCGTCAAACTGCCGACGTCTTCACGTCACGTTCATATCACGTGACACGTACACGTCATGTAGACGTAGTGTTCACGTCGTGTCACGTGTCAGTTTGCTTGTAAGTTTATTGTGAAAGAGCTTACCATGAACGCCAAAAAACGTCTACACGTGTTATGTGTCATGTGTTAGTTTAAGTGTCTGTTTAGTTTATTATTAAAGATCTCACCATGAACACCTTACAAACGTCTACATGTACATGATTTTGTAAAAAAAATAAAAATTGCCAGAGTAATCTAATCAATTTCATTTGTCGATTTAGCTAAAATAGGCATATCACCTCAATACAAAAATTATTAGGCTAGTTGATATCGCAGCCAGCCACCATTGCTGTGTAGATATGCCTATTTCTCACATCAATACAGACACAATGGCTTCTTTGTTGGAGGTAGCCCTATTCAGAAATAAGAGGTAGCCTAGGTCTTTAGTGGCGCATTCAAAACAACTCAACTCAGCAATCTCTGAATTCCGACTTCAGTGTGTTCAAGACAACTGGGAACTCTGAAAAAAACGAGCTCAGACTGGGATTTTTTTGCTTTTTTGAACGGTCATCCAACTCAGAATTCCAATTCAGAAACTCTGGCATCTTTCTCTGACCTGAAAATCACTGATGTCATGATTTGACCTCGTTTTTTCCCCAGAGTTCCCAGTTTACAGACAATCACTGTCACCATGCAATCCTTAGGCTATACATGTCTGTGGGCGGCAGGTAGCTTAGTGGTTAAGAGCGTTGTGCCAG
Source organism: Coregonus clupeaformis (assembly GCF_020615455.1). Classification (NCBI taxonomy): domain Eukaryota; kingdom Metazoa; phylum Chordata; class Actinopteri; order Salmoniformes; family Salmonidae; genus Coregonus; species Coregonus clupeaformis. Next base: position 45,911,840 of record NC_059221.1, on the reverse strand, counting down.
TAACCGAAAGGTCACTGGTTCTAATCCCCGAGCCAACTAGGTGAAAAGTCTGTCGATGTGCCCTTGAGCAAGGCACTTAACCCTAATTGCTCCTGTAAGTCGCTCTGGATAAGAGTGTCTGCTAAATGACTAAAATGTAAAAATGATATGTCTTATGGTTAAAAGCAGGGCTTGAATTGAGGGGGTATGTGAGGATATAGGCCTTACCCTTGTTATAGAGACGGGCAAAAAGCATATGTTACCCCTTGGAAAAAACAACGGTCCAGATTATATAAAGAGATCTAGGCTATAACAATGATAAACTCCACGATAGTCTACTAGGTTGTTTTATTAAATGCTCCGCAATTTAGAATATTAGGCTATGCCTACCACAAAATACCTAAAAGATAGAATCGGTATGGGTCTATGCATAGACCAAACAGTTTAACAGATAAGTAGCTCAGTTGGTAGAGCATGGCGCTTGCAATGCCAGGGTTGTTGGTTCGTTTCCCACAGGGGGCCAGTATGAAAATGTATGCATTCACTAACTGTAAGTCGCTCTGGATAAGAGTGTCTGCTAAATAACTCAAATGTAAAAATAAACACTTTTTATTCAGGGAATCACATTGAATTTGGCTATTCATTTCAGTGCAGTTGCGTTCTTACGCATAATCTTAGCCTAAACGGAACCGAAAACACCCCAGCCTGTTTTGATCACAGATCATGATGAAGCCAGAAAATGTCAGCTGTTTGTCATTGATTTAGCTCACAATCGCCAACAGAATTGATACACATGAAGACCTTATTTATTCTGGATTTGACAAATAGCCTGACTAGGATCCTGACTTTTCCCCACATTATATTTGTTACCAATTAGGCTAAATGTATTCGTATTAATAAGCTTTTGTTTTCCTATTCATTTGCATAGGCTAACCATCGCGATTAATGTTATTTACCATCTTCTGCTTTTTATGAATAAACAGGCATCGGGGTAAAGAATATCATTTCGAACCCTTAGGTCCTGGAGAACAGGAGCAGAGTATAGGGAACAGGGTAGGAGACAGACATAAACAAGCAAACACACAGGTTACAGGTTTATCAGGTATGTAAAAATACAGTTATTGAATGACTTAACTTAAATCTTTGATTAGACATGCAATAATGTTTATGTCAGACAGAAAATAAAGGATAACTGTCTGTAATGTTTTATGTCAGTGGGGTTGATGAGGAATGTAAGGGATGGTCCCTGGAAAAGATGAGAGAGATGAGTTGTGAGAGAAACTCCAGGGTGATATCATGACCACTGGAGTCATATACCTTAACAGTACCTACCTGGAAGCGGAGGTTACTTAACGTGACCCAGTGGTTAGCCTTGAGATTGACTATTTGGAGAAACCCTTGGCCCAGTGTTGGTACTGCTGACAGCATGGTGATGCCGACCACGAGGAGGCAAATGCAAATAGGTATCATCTGAGATTTTTATATTCACCTTAACGGATGGTGACCCCAGCTAGGAGCAGCAAGGTTTCCCAGGTCTCGCCTTCCTTTCGTCTTTCTTCCAAGCCAAGTCAATCACTCAGATGTCGAAGCATTTGATCCCCTTCTTGATTCTCCTCCGGTGGCTCTCCTTCTGTTTCTCCTGCACCTTTTCCATGTTCAGTCTTACCTAAATTGATAATATAAATAAATGCAATTATATTTCATATTATTACAAATACATCTCTTACATATCTCTTGGAGGGCCAGAAAATAAATTAACAGCGGACAATAATTTGTACCTGGTCAAAAACCTCCACATCCTTCTCATCTGGTTCGACAACTTCTAACTAGCGCTTAGCCAAGCTAAATTTGGTTAGCATCAAGCTAGCGACCTGTTACACACTATTTTCATACAAATATTAACACTACCACATTTTATCGTGACTTCACATATATTACCTAAAGTAAACGGAGCCATTGTTAATTAAAAACACAACTAATTGGATCTAAAACTTTGTTGAAAAAAAGTACAGAAAGTTCGGGCGCCATCTTAATCCCTTCTCTTACATGTAAACCATTAGCAACCTAGCCAAACTCCATTACTTACAATGGGGAAAATACCAACCAGTTTTACACTTGGTTAAAACTCGCTTCAATTGCCTTCAAACATCACCAAACTCATGGACTATGTAGTTAACCATGTTACCTCAATATTTTGAGAGTCATATTGCACATTACATACCTCAATTAATAGGGTAAAATGATGAGACAGAGAAACGTTAGTTTTCAGTAGTAGTCATTCTCCAAGATTGAAGAAGAAACCTCCAAGATCTCATTAACGCACTCCATTGACGTCACAGCTCCCCGTAGCAGCAATAATCATATACATACATTAAATGTAAATACCTGGGAAATAACAAAAAAAAGAAAACATAAAAAACATGGCCATACACATTTGTGTGTGTCACATATACACATGGCATATGCTTGGGTACCACCTTGACATATCTGATCTGCTTGCCTCAATAAATTAATGCTAGAACATTGGTAGCCAGGATTAGCTATTTGTAGCTAGTCTCCTAATAATTGCATAACGGTGCAAGTTGGACACATGTTATCTTTTGTTTGCATGTGAGCAGTGGTCCAGTCAACACATACCTCAGCACACATAGAAGGTTACTTTGCCTGCTTGCAAATGTGTGCTAAAAGTGGGGATGTTTCATTGTATTTCTGATTATCTTACCTCCCCACCACCAGTGAAAAGGTTATTTATTTTATTTATTTTTATTTTACAGAAAACCACGGAACCACCACTGCAATATAGGCCTACACTCAGATAAAAAGGTGCTATCTAGAACCTAAAAGGATTCTTCCACTGTCCCCATAGGAGAACCATTTTTGGTTCCAGGTAGAACCCCTCCTGTGTATAGGTAGAACCCTTTTGGCCTCCATTCCACAGAGGGTTCTACATGGAACCAAAAATACTTCTACCTGGAACCAAAAAGGGTTCTCCTTTGGTGACAGCCAAAGAACCCTGTTGGAACCTCTTTCTCAAAGAGTGTACTCAACAAGTTTAGCCTGTTAAGTTTACACCATTTTATGCTGTACTCAAACATCTGCCTGGTATTCAAGATAACACGCAACATAGTACCACCACCTTTGAAGGTTTTCGTCAACCTCTGCTAAGAATTAAATAGCAGTGTTCCAAGAACCTCCACCAGGGGTGATTGTAGTGTCCTCAAACAGACAAAAAGGAGACACAAGAGGGCACCCCACACTCATTTTATATCCCAAGGGGTCTTTATTTTCATACTGTATGCTCTCACTCTCATCACTATCTCCTTTGCCATTTACTCATGTATTTTTTTGGAACTCATATTTTAGGTGTCCAGCTTTGGCCTTGGATGGATCATGTTGCAATGAGATGGGCACAGAGGTGTGCATGTACAGTCCTTTTCAGCGTGGCGGCAAATTAGTTGAACAGGAGAAGAGGATGTGGTTGCTTGTGGAGGGAGAGCAGTGTGGGTGGTGGGTAGAACAGCTATAGTGATGCTGATTGGTTGCTCTGGCTCATCACTTCTTGATTAAAATAAGATAGATTTAGAAATTAGTTCGACCTTGACATAGTTTTTAAAAACGCCTTCATTAACATACTCCCAGAGATAGCAAGACATTCAGTATTCACTGAATGAAGTAGCCTACCCATCCCCATTTACAATTTAATTAATCAATTCAATAAATTATACTATAGCACATTCAATGATGTTATTATTGTAAACTATAGGCTACTCCTGTATCTACCTTGTACAATACCGTAATCAATGAATGAAGTAGAGCACCCGTCCACATTTACAATTTCATTTATCAATTAGATAAATAATACTAGCACATACAGTCCCATTATTATAGAATAGGCTACTCCTGAATCCACACTATATTAGGATATCGTTATGATTTCATTGGTCTTGTCAGGCATGATTTTAAGGTCTTCGATCGAAGTTGTATGTCGTACCTCGTTCCCCCATTCAGTACGAGTGTGAATGTGTAGGCATAGTGACAGTTGAAAAATAAACCAATAGCTTCAGCTCACAATGGCATGTAGGGGTAGTGTATTACAATGTAAAATATGTATATATCCTATAGTACCACGTGTGCATATTTTCATTTACAATTTAATTCATCCATTAAATAAATAATACTACTCCCCTATCGACACAGTAAATAATATTGCCTACGTGCTTTCGACAATACGTTATCAACTCGTTATCAATCAAAAGTTATCAATGTAAAAGTAATTATTTATTTCAAATAAACCAAATTTGCCTTATCAACACAGTAGGCCTAAATATTTCCTAACAAAATTACAATTTAAATATAGCCATCGTATTCCTCAATCAGATCAAGGGCATCTTGGTAATTATTTTAATCGTCTCTAAGGAAACTATCTGGGGCAGACGCTCTCGAAAATCGAGTCTGCTGCTTGTAAAGAAACAAACAAATTAATGTCTGTGTCTCCGCCGAGCTCTCAAATACCATGCCTGTGTTTCACTCTATGAACCGTCACTGCTATCCGGATTCCTTGGGACGTCCCTACCCTGAACCCTAAACTATAACCCTTAACTAACACTAAACTTAACCATTTTACATTTATACTTGATTGAGGTAGGGACATCCCAAGGAGAAACTGTAAGTTTCTAAAATTAATGGTTGAGATTTAATTAATATAAATATAAACTATGCACCTTATGACTTTCATTAACATGTAGGTGTCACGCAGACGTTAGTAAGGCGTTGGTATGAGGACATGTTAGTTACACGCAGGCGTCATGCAGACGTTAGTAAGGCATTGGTATCATGTCATGTCAGTCAGATGTTCAACGGTAGGCGACAGCCCCACGGTATTACGGTTGCCTAGACTTAATTCTGGCACATATCACCCCACATATGAGTGTGTTGAGAGAGCAGAACAGTTATTGGCTGAGTGACGTGAGCGAGAGGAGCGCGAGCAGAACGCGCGCACGTTGTGACAACTTTTTACTAGTTGTAGGTAGGCTATTTAGATTGTCATTATGGAGACACCTATTTCCAAACCTTTTTCCATAAAACATATTAATACGCTAGAACTGATGCACATCAAGAAATAATGCAGACAAAGCACTGGAAAACGACTTTGGACGCACTAGAGCGCATTACATAAATCCGCTCGGAGGTGGTTTAAACTGCATTCTAATGTTGACTGCTTAAAGAAAACGGTATCAAGCGAAGTGCTTTATGCGTGCTCAGTTATTGGGTCACAGGGGCTGCCCTTGTGGAAATATGAAATGGAAGTTATGGAACTCCCTCGCGTGGTTCTTTTTATGGGGGAAAGTCCTCTATGAAACTGACATTAGGCTAAATGTGGAGAATTATACATTTACCTCTGTTGGCCATCAAGTAGCCTATTCATGTATATGCCATTGTAGGCTACCATTTGATACAATAAATATGTTGAAATGACGATATCACTGGAGTCATTTCAAATCAATTTGTGCCACTTGTGTAGCCTACCTGGAGCTGGCAAACCAATTTAATACATAGCCTATAACTTCAGTTTATTGTTGTTGTAGCCTTGTGTTATTATGAACGCATTACACTGACGGTAACAGTAGTCAGATTAGGCTACATGTAAAATAAAAAATACACTGGCTGTTGTTGACAAGCATATTCAGTTCATATACATATTATTGATATTTAATTTAGTGAATGAAATTATGACCACATCCTCAGTAGCCTATTCCAGCAGGCTATTGGGAAACAAGCACTTTTTATTGCGAAATCGCCTCGCTATTCATGTTGAATAAAGTCCTCTGTTAATTTCAACTAAGCAAGCTGCTAAATCGTTCAGTTTACATCTTACCTACATCTTGTCTAGGCTACTGTGGACTATATTAGATATAGGCCTAAATGAGATGTACAGTGGGGAAAAAAAGTATTTAGTCAGCCACCAATTGTGCAAGTTCTCCCACTTAAAAAGATGAGAGGCCTATAATTTTCATCATAGGTACACGTCAACTATGACAGACAAATTGAGAAAAGAAATTCCACAAAATCACATTGTAGGATTTTTAATGAATTATTTGCTAATTATGGTGGAAAATAAGTATTTGGTCACCTACAAACAAGCAAGATTTCTGGCTCTCACAGACCTGTAACTTCTTCTTTAAGAGGCTCCTCTGTCCTCCACTCGTTACCTGTATTAATGGCACCTGTTTGAACTTGTTATCAAAGACACCTGTCCACAACCTCAAACAGTCACACTCCAAACTCCACTATGGCCAAGACCAAAGAGCTGTCAAAGGACACCAGAAACAAAATTGTAGACCTGCACCAAGCTGGGAAGACTGAATCTGCAATAGGTAAGCAGCTTGGTTTGAAGAAATCAACTGTGGGAGCAATTATTAGGAAATGGAAGACATACAAGACCACTGATAATCTCCCTCGATCTGGGGCTCCACGCAAGATCTCACCCCGTGGGGTCAAAATGATCACAAGAACGGTGAGCAAAAATCCCAGAACCACACGGGGGGACCTAGTGAATGACCTGCAGAGAGCTGGGACCAAAGTAACAAAGCCTACCATCAGTAACACACTACGCCGCCAGGGACTCAAATCCTGCAGTGCGAGATGTGTCCCCTGCTTAAGCCAGTACATGTCCAGGCCCGTCTGAAGTTTGCTAGAGTGCATTTGGATGATCCAGAAGAGGATTGGGAGAATGTCATATGGTCAGATGAAACCAAAATAGAACTTTTTGGTAAAAACTCAACTCGTCGTGTTTGGAGGACAAAGAATGCTGAGTTGCATCCAAAGAACACCATACCTACTGTGAAGCATGGGGGTGGAAACATCATGCTTTGGGGCTGTTTTTCTGCAAAGGGACCAGGACGACTGATCCGTGTAAAGGAAAGAATGAATGGGGCCATGTATCGTGAGATTTTGAGTGAAAACCTCCTTCCATCAGCAAGGGCATTGAAGATGAAACGTGGCTGGGTCTTTCAGCATGACAATGATCCCAAACACACCGCCCGGGCAACGAAGGAGTGGCTTCGTAAGAAGCATTTCAAGGTCCTGGAGTGGCCTAGCCAGTCTCCAGATCTCAACACCATAGAAAATCTTTGGAGGGAGTTGAAAGTCCGTGTTGCCCAGCGACAGCCCCAAAACATCACTGCTCTAGAGGAGATCTGCATGGAGGAATGGGCCAAAATACCAGCAACAGTGTGTGAAAACCTTGTGAAGACTTACAGAAAACGTTTGACCTGTGTCATTGCCAACAAAGGGTATATAACAAAGTATTGAAATTTTGTTATTGACCAAATACTTATTTTCCACCATAATTTGCAAATAAATTCATAAAAAATCCTACAATGTGATTTTCTGGGAAAAAAATCTCATTTTGTCTGTCATAGTTGACGTGTACCTATGATGAAAATTACAGGCCTCTCTCATCTTTTTAAGTGGGAGAACTTGCACAATTGGTGGCTGACTAAATACTTTTTTTCCCCCACTGTAGGCCTATCAGTTTGCCTTTATCTAAGCAAACTATGGCTAAATTTAATTAGAATCATAAACCTAGATTTTGGTCTGTAGCCTGTCTATTGAAATGACAAGTCAATCTCGCAAATGGGCCAATTATAACTATTTGTAGTCTTAACATCTGGCACATAATAACATCACAATTGCCAGAAAATAGTCTACCCTTATTTTTTTTAATGTTCATCCAAGTTTTTCTTACTCAGAGATTTCGAGATCCTCTGTCCAACTTCCATCACTCAAACTCTCCTGTCGGATTTATCTATAGTTATGCACAAAGGCGATTTATTTACAATTATAAACCTGGTTCGAGCCCTGAATGCTGATTGGCTGAAAGCCGTGGTATATCAGACCATATACCACGAGTATGACAAAACATTACTTTTTACTGTTCTAATTACGTTGGTAACCAGTTTATAATAGCAATAAGGCACCCCGGGGGTTTGTGGTATATGGCCAATATACCACGGCTAACGGCTGTATCCAGGCACTCCACGTTGCATCTCGCTTAAGAACAGCCCTTAGCTGTGGTATATTGGCCATATACCACACCCCCTTGTGCCTTATTGCTTAGTCATAGCAGTCAAACAAGTTAAATCGACATCCCTTGATGGAAAATTATTTGGCGAGTAATAATAAGGGAGAATTATCTTTTCTCTTGCCACATATTCAAATTCATTTATTATGTCATGTCATGGCTTGAAATTATAGTTTCTGAGGTGGAAGTTGGGAGAGTTATATTTGGGTGTTTCAGTGTAACGTAAGTGAGGGAGGCCCCGCTCTCTCGCTTTCCCAGATGTTTAGTTTATTTAATTCCGATCTCCTTTGCATTATTGTAGCCATTTTCTGTAGCCTGTCAACTATGCGTCTGTCTATCCCTGTTCTCTCCTCTCCGCACAGGCTATACAAACGCCTCACACCGCGTGGCTGCTGCCACTCTAACCTGGTGGTCCCTGCACTCACGACCCACGTGGAGTTCCAGGTCTCCGGCAGCCTCTGGAACTGCCGCTCTGCGGCCAACAAGGCAGAGTTAATCTCAGCCTATGCTACCCTCCAGTCCCTCCACTTCTTGGCGCTGACGGAAACATGGATTACCACTGAAAACACTGCTACTCCTACTGGTCTCTCCTCGTCTGACCATGTGTTCTTGCATACCCCGAGAGCATCTGGTCAGCGGGGTGGTGGCACAGGAATCCTCATCTCTCCCAAGTAGACATTCTCTCTTTTTCCCCTGACCCATCTGTCTATCTCCTCATTTGAATTCCATGCTGTCACAGTCACTAGCCCATTCAAGCTTAACATCCTTATCATTTATCGCCTTCCAGGTTCCCTTGGAGAGTTCATCAATGAGCTTGACGCCTTGATAAGTTCATTTCCTGAGGATGGCTCACCCCTCACAGTTCTGGGTGACTTTAACCTCCCTACGTCTACCTTTGACTCATTTCTCTCTGCCTCCTTCTTTCCACTCCTCTCCTCTTTTTACCACACCCTCTCACCGTCCCACCCTACTCACAAGGCAGGCAATACGCTTGACCTCATCTTTACTAGATGCTGTTCTTCTACTAATCTCACTGCAACTCCCCTCCAAGTCTCCGACCACTACTTTGTATTCTTTTCTCTCTCGCTCTCCTCCAACACTACTCACTCTGCCCCTACTCAGATGGTAATGCGCAGTCGCAACCTTCGCTCTCTCTCCCGCTACTCTCTCCTCTTCCATCCTATCATCTCTTCCCTCTGCTCAATCCTTCTCCCTCCAATCTCCTGATTCTGCCTCCTCAACCCTCCTCTCCTCCCTTTCTGCATCCTTTGACTCTCTATGTCCCCTATCCTCCCAGCCGGCTCGGTCCTCCCCTCCTGCTCCGTGGCTTGACGACTCATTGCGAGCTCACAGAACAGGGCTCCGGGCAGCCGAGCGGAAATTGAGGAAAACTAGACTCCCTGCGGACCTGGCATCTTTTCACCCTCCTCTCTACATTTTCTTCCTCTGTTTCTGCTGCTAAAGCCACTTTCTACCACTCTAAATTCCAAGCATCTGCCTCTAACCCTAGGAAGCTCTTTGCCACCTTTTCCTCCCTGCTGAATCCCCCCTCTCTGTAGATGACTTCGTCAACCATTTTGAAAAGAAGGTTGATGACATCCGATCCTCGTTTGTTAAGTCAAATGACACTGCTGGTCCTGCTCACACTGCCCTACCCTATGCTTTGACTTCTTTCTCCCCTCTCTCTCCAGATGAAATCTTGCGACTTGTGACGGCTGGCCGCCCAACAACCTGCCCGCTTGACCCTATCCCCTCCTCTCTTCTCCAGACCATTTCCGGAGACCTTCTCCCTTACCTCACCTCGCTCATCAACTCATCCTTGACCGCTGGCTATGTCCCTTCCGTCTTCAAGAGAGCGAGAGTTGCACCCCTTCTCAAAAAACCTACACTCGATCCCTCCGATGTCAACAACTACAGACCAGTCTCCCTTCTTTATTTTCTCTCCAAAACTCTTGAGCGTGCCGTCTTTAGCCAACTCTCTTGCTATCTCTCTCAGAATGACCTTCTTGATCCAAACCAGTCAGGTTTCAAGACTGGTCATTCAACTGAGACTGTTCTTCTCTGTGTCACGGAGGCTCTCCGCACTGCTAAAGCTAACTCTCTCTCCTCTGCTCTTGTCCTTCTAGACCTGTCTGCTGCCTTTGATACTGTGAACCATCAGATCCTCCTCTCCACCCTCTCCGAGTTGGGCATCTCCGGCGCGGCTCACTCTTGGATTGCGTCCTACCTGACAGGTCGCTCCTACCAAGTGGCGTGGCGAGAATCTGTCTCCGCACCACGTGCTCTCACCACTGGTGTCCCCCAGGGCTCAGTTCTAGGCCCTCTCCTATTCTCGCTATACTCCAAGTCACTTGGCTCTGTCATATCCTCACATGGCCTCTCCTATCATTGCTACGCAGACGACACACAACTAATCTTCTCCTTTCCCCCTTCTGATAACCAGGTGGCGAATCGCATCTCTGCATGTCTGGCAGACATATCAGTGTGGATGACGGCTCACCACCTCAAGCTGAACCTCGGCAAGACGGAGCTGCTCTTCCTACCGGGGAAGGACTGCCCGTTCCATGATCTCGCCATCACGGTTGACAACTCCGTTGTGTCCTCCTCCCAGAGTGCAAAGAGCCTTGGCGTGACCCTGGATAACACCCTGTCATACTCCGCTAACATCAAGGCGGTGACCCGATCCTGTAGGTTCATGCTCTACAACATTCGGACAGTGTACGACCCTGCCTTACACAGGAAGCGGCACAGGTCCTAATCCAGGCACTTGTCATCTCCCGTCTGGATTACTGCAACTCGCTGTTGGCTGGGCTCCCTGCCTGTGCCATTAAACCCCTATAACTCATCCAGAATGCCGCAGCCCGTCTGGTGTTCAATCTTCCCAAGTTCTCTCAAGTCACCCCGCTCCTCCGCACACTCCACTGGCTTCCAGTTGAAGCTCGCATCTGCTACAAGACCATGGTGCTTGCCTACAGAGCTGTGAGGGGAACGGCACCTCCGTACCTTCAGGCTCTGATCAGTCCCTACACCCAAACGAGGGCATTGCGTTCATCCACCTCTGGCCTGCTGACCCCCAACCTCTGCGGAAGCACAGTTCCCGCTCAGCCCAGTCAAAACTGTTCGCTGCTCTGGCACCCCAATGGTGGAACAAGCTCCCTCACGACGCCAGGACAGCGGAGTCACTCACCACCTTCCGGAGACACTTGAAACCCCACCTCTTTAAGGAATACCTGGGATAGGATAAAGTAATCCTTCTACCCCCCAATACCCCCCAAAAAAACAAACATATTTTATAGTGGTTATCCCACTGGCTATAAGGTGAATGCACCAATTTGTAAGTCGCTCTGGATAAGAGCGTCTGCTAAATGACGTAAATGTAAATGTAAATTTTGAGGAAACCCGAATTTTGCTTCTAATGTCGTTACTATGATATTCCTTAATTGGCTCGATAATGTTATGGAAAAAGGGTTTATTGTGTAGATATAGCAACCTCTCTTGCTGTGCAAACAAAAATTTGCTTAGTTTTCAGGACTTTTGGGCAGGTTTTGAGTGGTCATTGTCAGGAAATGTTACCTTGACCTGGCAACCCTGGATAGGTGTGTCTGAATGGGCTTCTTTAAGTGGTAAGGCTGAAGCAACCAATTGCAGACGAAAGTCGAGGAGTGAAGTCGGGGGAGGTGCATCTGCGACAGACGAAAGTCGGACACTAATGTGGTCATCCAACAGCAAAGCTCAGATGGCAGTGTTGCCATTGTTTATATAAAAAAAATATATATATATATATATATATATATATATATATATATATATATATATATATATAATGTAGAAAGAAACATGTCTCCAACCCTATATCATAGACTCACAAACAAAAATCATATGTGTACATCAGTGGCAGCTCCTGAAAAAATTCTCAGGGGGGGCAATTTTTCTGATGATTTAGGTGACCTACACACATTTTAAAAAAGATATGTCCAGCAACAACATGAAGACAGGGGCAGCATATAAGTCAATACCAGAAGCATTTATTGACTGATCTCAAAAGTGTTGGCTTACCAGGGTTGGTGGAGCCCTCAGTTTCATCTTTGCCTCGCAAAGCTAACTCAAACACTCCGCAAAACTTCACACACTGGATTAGCCGGCTGAGGATGTGGCGGTTCTTGCTAATGTCGTAGTAAATATATTTGTTATAGTGAATATGGAATATGATATGTTGAGTAAAATGTTGTGCTAAGATCTATTTAGGTCAGGAGCTGGTTATAAGTTCTGTTCCTATCCAATAACAATGGACAAAAGGGTCCTATCTTGTCAGCCTTGTCAGCAGGTGGCCAAGGACAACACCCACGCCATAGGCCTCTCAGTTCTTCCAACTCACGAGTTCTTGCTCTGAGGACACACACACACACACACACAAACACACACACACACACATCATCACTGTTAAACACACACACACACACACACACACACACACACACACACACACATCATCACTGTTAAACACACACACACACACACAAAAATCCCCTCTCTTAGGCTGAACATTTGAAGACAGAGAACCCGACTCAGAGCCAATGCAACAGTGACACTAGCCTGGAGGGGACCTCGCCCAACTCATCAGGACCAATCAGAAGATCAGAACTACTAGATTCAACCTACTTCATTTATACACAATGTTTCGGGGCTCTCTTCAGATAGCTCCCTAAGAGTTTGACGAACGGGTCCGTGCACGCGATTCCAGATATCTTTACCTCTGAATAAACTGCCTTTATTATACCATATCCACCCTGTCCAAAGTCTCTACTTGGTCTCAGTTCTCCAGTAAACTTGTGATTATCAACACTAACCTCATCGTTGTGGCGGCGGACAGCTAGCCTGTATCCCTCATCCAGTTGAGTGGCAATGTTCACTCTCCCCAAAGCAGACAATCTCAAACAGCTATCCATGTGGGTCTTTGACAGCTCATGTTTCTTAATCTTTCCTGAAAGATGGTGCATGTCCGTTACACACCAGTCGCTGTCCAAGCGGTGCTGTCTGCCGTGCCGCCTTCAGGGTGAAAGAGTAAGCAGGGGGTAGCAGAAGACTGCATTAGCTACATCGCAGCCTGCTAGCCAGGTTTTTCGTTCGTACCAATTTTTGGAAAATCCTCGGGTGTAGGACTTTCCGCCTTTAGTAGAAACCTGTTGAATTATTAAATTTGGTCTGGGAGGTCCTAATTGTTTCGTTGCCAATTTATCTTGATTTGTTCGCCGACAAAAAGTAACTTATTTCAAAGAGACAATCGAGTTGCACTGAACGCTATAGCCATCTTGATAGTAGTACGTGAATTGATTGATGCTGCTACCCGCTCTTTTCTTAGTTACGTTCATGGTTATGTTACGTATGACAAAAGCGCGTAAGTGCAAGCCCTCAGAAACCCATAGAGATTGTATTGAAAGCTCTGATATTTGAAAAAAATAGATTTTACATGGGAGTCTATGAGAGACTTCTGGGCGATTTTCAACCTGACTGAAATCGCCCCCAAAAGGGGGGCATTTGAAGCACGACTTTAGCCTGATTGGACATTTAGTGGCAGATCAGACGTCTAGATTAGAACACTGATAACTACTGTTGCCGTGATATAATTGATTAGAAAAAAAATCCCTTCCTTTTCCCGTTTGGCAGTGCGTCGCCCATATCGCCCTAATGAACACACCGCCCCTGGTGTACATGTAATTTATAACCAGAGTGAGAGAGAGCCTCATATCACATTGATTTGTATCCAGTGTATGAATGACAGCAAAGTTGGATCCCGTTTCAGTCATGTCATGTCATGTGGTCCTCTGTAGCTCAATTGGTAGAGCATGGCGCTTGTAACGCCAGGGTAGTGGGTTTGATCCCCGGGACCACCCATACGTAAAAATTTATGCACACATGACTGTAAGTCGCTTTGGATAAAAGCGTCTGCTAAATTGCATTTTATATTATTATGTCTTTGGTCACGTTCGTGTGGGTCAAACAAAAACACCCTAAAGATTGGTTGACAATAGAGCCTCCCACATAACACGCGGGATAGACCAAGAGGAAATGCTCTCTTAGGCTAATTTTTTAAGTTCCGCAGACATGACCGACTCATGTCTGCTATAGCTGCAGGATGAAGTTGATGAAGAGCAACTACAGAAACTTGTAGTCCACTGCAGTCAAAACTTCATGACCTTTGATCTAATGATTTTTGTAAAGTTCATGCAATTTACATGTAGGCGGAAGTCGGACAATTTGTATCCCCAAAATGCAACACACTTTGAAAGGGCTTGACAAAAGTGATCCGCGACATCGTTTTCAAATTAGCCCAATTTACAGGAAAACCACTGACATGGCAACCCTGGTGTACCCTTCCCAACAACACAGAAAAAACGACGCTACAATGAGGGTGCGTTCGTAAATTCATTCTGGCTATCTACTCGGATTTCAGAGCACTCTCGTCTGTTGCCAGCAGCAGTTACAGTCACCAACGCTCTGGATAACATAACAACAGCCTAGTCAGAGTGAGGTGTTCTCTTATATGTGTCTGGAAGTAGCTAGAAAATTAGCTTGGGTGCCGTTGTGAGGCCAGAACGTTCGGATCAACCCTACTCCTCGGCCAGAGCGTCCAGTGTGCGCTCTGAACGCTCCGAGAGCGAAACGCTCTGAATTTACGAACATCCAGAGGTCACTCCAGATAGAATTTACGAACGCACCCAGAGCTGTTGATCAGTCAGAGCGGCAATGGAGTCACAGGTACGTTTTATTAGATAGCTAGCTATCAGTGTGTTAAATTCCAGTTTATTTAAATTTATGGTGAGCTTTTACACAAAGCAAACTAGCTAGCTACTTGCTTGTCCAACTTCCCATTATGTACTACCTAGCTAGTTACTTGCTTGTCCAACTTCCCATTATGTACTAGCTATCTAGCTAATTTAACTAGCCAAGTAGCTACCGTATGTTCGCTATCTTTATTTTCCAGATAGTGTAGTGAACTTGAAATGCTAACTATTTATTTTCCAGCTAGTGTAGGCAGAGATAGTGGATATAATGACTTCGTCTCTTCCTGGTCTAGCTAGCTAGCTTTCTTATGGTCACGCGCAGAAAGGCACTTCCTGGTCAGTCACGTAAGCCACTCTAGCTATGTTGGATATAGCGTTCTCAATTAAACACAATAATTTATAGCTAGAATAATATTTTTCTTCACTAGGGAGGGATAGGAGGCTGATCTTTCTAAATAACTAGCTAGCTAGCCAACTACTGAACTTACTAGCCAGTAACCTACAAGAGTCACATTCCTTGTAGAACAAGGCGTTGTAAATTGTTATGTTAGTTAACTAACTTAGCTAGATAACCTTGTAGCATGGTTTGTCACAAAGCCTGTCAGTGTTAACAATGATTCCATTGTTACTTATGTAGTGAGACATAGAAATTGCATGCTGCACTGACTATTGCAATTAGTAAACAAGCCAGTCTACCACTATTGTCTCAGTCTAGGGTCAAGAGAGACAACCAGTAAAATATGAACTCATCAATGCGTGTTGTGAGACATTGTTTATCCCTGACGCGATGTGCAAGTTCCTCATCTGTTGTGTGTGGAAAGGTAATGACTAATCCGGAAGACATCTCCAAACTCTACCTGGAGTTGAGCCGATTTCCCTCCCTGACCCGAGCTGACATAGGGCCAGTCATAACATCCCAGTATGGAGGAAAATACAGCAACATCTACACAGGTGTGTGTGTCTGTCCGTCGGTCTGTGTGTGTCTCTCTGTTCGTCGGTCTGTGTTTGGGTTTACATGCCTTTTATTTTGTGTCCCCTAGAATGGAGTCAGCGGGATCTGGAGAGGAACGAGAATGTCAAGTTCTGTCGGCAGTACATTGTGTTTCACGACGACAAGTCAGTGGTCTACTCTGGACCCTCAGGAAACTGCACAGAGATCAAGGGAGAGTATGTGGACATTTGACAGTTTGACACATGATTGTGATCTGTGTTCAGTGTGTGTGTGGTTGATTTAGTGTGTTTGCTCTGTGTCAGGTTGCTGAGTAAAGACTCTCCATCAGGAGACATGAAGGCGGTGGTGAGAGAGAGCAACATCAAAGGAGAGGACAAACAGTTTCTGGAGGTGAGGGGCCCTCTGTCGCTCTCTCTATCTGTCGCTCTCTCTATCGGTCTCTCTGTCTGTCTCTCTTTTCCCCCTGGGATGCACAACTGAACTTAGATAAGTGCCTAGCATGGGGCAACCCCCCCTTCGCCCATATATCCTCAACCTCTTTCACTCATTTTGATTGACAGCTGACCCTCTTTTCCCTTTGACCCCTCCTCCATTCGGTGACCCCTCAGATCTGGAGTAAGAACATCAAAGTGAAGAGCATCAACCTGACAGCTCTGAAGAAACATGGCAAGGTCTATGAAGACGGTGAGACATCAATGCCATGTGTCTGTATGTGAGAGACTTCCTGAAGTTTCTGATTCTTCTGTTACTGGCACACAATAAACTGGTGTTTTCCCTAAAGACCCGCACAGACTGCACGATTTTTGCCGTCTTATGCCACGATTTGGCCGTCCCAGACAAAATGTACACGCCTTGGGAAAAATAAACTTTCTACCACAGCGACTGTTATTCTTAGGAAGCCTATTTGATTCGGAGTTCGGACATATAAAGTTTGTATGGGAAATCTATTTCTAAGACTTTGTTTTTTCCGAACTCTCTTCACTCGCCCATAAGCATAGAGGGAGGCATGCGCTACTGGAGCTGACACATGCTCAGATCAAATACACTGCTGCAGTTGACATAGCCGACATTGGCTGACGTAGCTCGCAAGCCAATCGCAGAATGTGATGAGGGAACTGAAGCAAATCGTACAATCTGGCCAGGTTGATAGCAAGATTTTAATTTGGTAACATCGCACAGTGTGACATGTAATAATCGTAAAATACTGAATCCGACATACAGTATGGGAAGGCCTTAACACCAAAGTATATCAGGCACATTCTGTAGTTGACCCACCTGTTCGTTTATATCTGTTTCCAGACCAGTTTGGCTGCCTGGTGTGGTCCCACTCTGAAACTCACCTGCTGTATGTGGCTGAGAGAAAGAGACCCAAGGCAGAGTCCTTCTTCCAGGTCTTCAAAACACACACCTACAGTTTAAACATGAGCACACTGCACTTTCACAATGCAGTGCTAATAAACTTAACTGCAAAATGTGTTAGGGATTCCCTCTATTTCCTAACCCCCTCCATCTCTACTATATAGTCAGTTGCTCTTGAGTCCTGTTCTCTTGCTGATGAAGAGGAGGGGGTGAAAATGGGCAAGGAGGAGGAGACCACAAAGGTAAGGAGGAGGATTGATCCAATGATAAACTGTTCCATTGATTGACACCCTGCTTTTAAACTAAAATGTATTGGTTCACCATACTGTGTGTTTGCTCCTCCCGTCCTGCAGGGGGAGCAGTTTGTGTTTTATGAGGACTGGGGGGAGACCTTGGTCAGTAAGAGTTCTCCTGTGCTGTGTGTGTTGGACATCGAGGGTAGCAACATCTCTGTGCTAGAGGGAGTCCCGGATAACATCTCGCCAGGCCAGGTCAGTACCCTGTGTGTGTGTGATGTTGGGTGCCATTTCTGTGTCCACAGGTGTGTGTGTGTGTGTGTGTTGCAATGTATACATGTGTTGTACCAGTGTTATAACTTGTGTCCCCAGGCGTTTTGGGCTCCGGGTGACACAGGCGTGGTGTTCGTGGGCTGGTGTCATGAGCCCTTCAGACTGGGCCTCAAATACTCGCCCAACCGCAGGTGAGCACTGTGATCGATCAGAGTGGAGGTTATGAGTGGCAGCTCTGTTATCCAGTAAAGGCCTCTAACTCTCTTCCCCCCCGGTGTTTCTTGTTGTATAATTCAGGTCCTCCTTGTTCTATGTTGACCTGACTGGGGGAAAGTGTGGTAAGTGTATTTCACTCTGACAATTATATTACACTCTGCGCTATACATGACCATAGTATTTGCTATAAGTGTGTTTGTGTTTCCCTCTCTCAGAGCAGCTTTCATCAGGCTCCAGTGCTGTGTGTTCCCCCAGGCTCAGCCCAGACCAGTGCAGGATCATCTACCTGGATAGTGCTGTCTACGGACCTCACCAGCAGTGTAGCAGGCTCTGTATGGTAAGAGAGAGGGAGAGAGAGGGATGGAGGGGAAAACATATCCAACTGCTCCCAATTAGAGAGATGATTTGAATACTATTGGAATATACCATATGTCATGTCTTGATGGCTGTGTGTTGTGTCGTAGTATGACTGGTACACCAAGAAGACCTCCATGGTGGTGGACGTGGTAAAGAGACCCAGAGATGGTAATGTTTCTTTTTTGAAAAGTAGAATTTGTTAATATAATTACAGCCACTTTTTAAGTTTGCGAGAGTATGCTGTTTATCCTAACTGTTTTGTGTTCCAGATGGCTTTACCGGGATCTACAGCTCGTCTCTGTCTCCTCTGTGCTGGTCAGCTGACAGCCAGCGCATCCTGGTCTCCTGTCCACAGGGCAGCCGCAAGGTAACGACCCCTAGACACTGATCATGTAGAATTAATTATGCCATATGCATGGCCACAATCAAATCATCTTGACATGTTTTGCCTCCTATAGGATCTGCTGTTGGTGGAAACGACCACAGGGACCGTCACCTCTCTGACATCAAGTGAGTGGGTCACACCGTCCTCTGCCCCCTACTCAGATCACTGACAAATACTGGCTCTACATTCTAAAGCTCTAGTACTGTTGGGATGAAGTGTTGATGTTCTTACATTCTGACTGACATCCTAACGTTCTTGTGGTGTTCTGTGTTCCCCCGTAGAGGCTCCAGTGGGCAGCTGGTCATTGCTGACCATAGAGAGAGACCTGATGGTGGTCAGCTGGTCTTCCCCTAACTGCCCCCCCAGCCTGGTAATGTAGAACGCACACACATATACATAGTCAACATACTTTATGTATTGCTTTGCAGTAAAATAGACACATTATTGAAATGTCTCGCTTTGGATGAGTCATTTATAGCAACGTCTGCTTAATGCCCATTGTCTTATTGTTTTGTTATTAATGACCTCATTTCCTGAGGCTAGAGGGTGGGCTTCCTGCCACCGGGTGGTTCCAGTGAGGAGGTGGACTGGGTCATGCTGGAGGAGTCTCAGACCCAGCCTGATATCGATTGGCAGATCCTCAACTTCACCCCACCCCCAGAGCAGGACAACAGCCAATACCGTAAGAACGTCCACTCTCA
This sequence comes from Coregonus clupeaformis, assembly GCF_020615455.1. Lineage (NCBI taxonomy): Eukaryota > Metazoa > Chordata > Actinopteri > Salmoniformes > Salmonidae > Coregonus > Coregonus clupeaformis. The sequence goes on along the minus strand of NC_059221.1, from coordinate 45,892,517 downwards.
CACAGTTTGACTTTTTCTCTCTAGCGATGTCAGTTATCAGTAAATCCTCTCCTGTGTGTCTGATATTATCCTTGTTGTGTAGCTGGTCTGGACTTTGACGCCCTCCTGCTGAAACCAAAGGATGTGAAGGAGGGAGTGAAACTGCCACTCATAGTCACCCCACATGGTAAGTTACACACAATATAGTGTGTGTGTGTGCGCCCCCCCCTGTTTGGTTGTGGGGAGGAGGGTGAAGTTGCTCATAGACGCTAATCTTGGGTCAGTTTGGAATTTCCCCCACTAATGGTTGGGGGAAGGGAAGCTGATCCTAGATCTGTACTTAGGGGAAACACCACCCTGGAGCTGGTTGTGTGTGTGTAGCTACATTCTCTCTCTCGCTCTCTCAGGTGGTCCTCACTCTGTGATTGTAGCAGACTGGCTGCTCTCTTCCTCGGTGCTGTGCAGGATGGGCTTTGCTATCCTACTGGGTGAGTTAGAGCTTCAGTTTATTGTATCTCTGTCTGCATAGTAGATTGTTTCCACGTCAAGATTTTCAATGTGGTGACGTTGAATCATCGTGGAAAACTTGATTGGCTTTGCAAAAAGTAATCAATGTGAAGGAATTTCGTGTTTTTATCTTGTCTATCTATCTTGTAGACAAGAAGCGCTATCCCAAAAGTGTGGTTGGTGCATAAAACCTGTGAATCCAGATAAGCAAAAGGTTGGGTCTGCACTCAAAATGATGTTGCATAAAGTGTAGTTCATTTTTCTATTTGTTAGAATTTTGTACTGCATCAGGATGGCATACACAGGCGTTTCTGATTGAACAGCCTTCTTTTTTCCCCCACACCATATTGTCTACACCTAGCCAGTGTGTTTGAATCCAGTAGAGGAAACTAGCTACAGGAGCAGGTCAGGGAATCATTGTGGATCATTAATTGGATGTGTAAGACAGCAGGTAGCCTAGTGGCTAAGAGCGTTGAGCCAGTAACCGAAAGGTCACTGGTTCGAATCCCCAAACAGACTATGTGAAAAAAATCTGTCAATGTGCCCTTGAGCAAGGCACTAATTGCTCCTGTAAGTCACTCTGGATAAGAGCGTCAGCTAAATGATAAATAATAAGTATGTTTAAGTGGATGAACAGGGATCCTTTCCCCTCTCTGTAGTCAGTGTTGCTACCAGGGATCACAGGCTGTTTTAACACTGACATGGTAACGGTGTTTCCGTTGCAGTCATCATGCGGCGCTACACCACACCCAAAAAATATGAAACATGGAAAAACAAAATCTGCCGAGGTGCACTTTGAAGATGCCAGAACAGTCCAAATGGACTTTTCCTCTGCAAGCAAAACGAGTAATGAATGTAAAAAATCTGACAACCCCATTAGTAGAATTGTTGATCTATTTACATAGTCGGCTTGTTGTGTGATCTATGTGAGAGAAATATTCCTCTCGAGGCGCATTCCAGTTGTGAGTGCCATTTGGAGGGAATGCTTTTAGCAATGGCATGGTTAAGCACGTTACCGCTCTGCAATTTGCAGTGTATAGGGGAGAGTGGGGCTGAAGGTAAAATGCCACCCTACCTCAAAATCATTTTTGGGGAGTGACTTATTTAAAAAAAAAAAAACTTTATTTAACTAGGCAAGTCAGTTAAGAACAAATTCTTATTTACAATGACGGCCTACACCGGCCAAACCCGGACGAAGCTGGGCTAATTGCGCGCCGCCCTGTGGGACTTGTGATACAGCCTGGAATCGAACCAGGGGGTCTGTAGTGACGCCTCAAGCACTGAGATGCAGTGCCTTAGACCACTGCGCCACTCGGGAGCCCGAGTGATGAGACAAAATACATTTCTAGTTGAGCAAGATTAGTGGCAACCAGGGAAACTGTTGGGGGGGAATGTTCACTTGTACAGTGGGGTAAAAAAGTATTTAGTCAGCCACCAATTGTGCAAGTTCTCCCACTTAAAAAGATGAGAGAGGCCTGTAATTTTCATCATAGGTACACGTCAACTATGACAGACAAATTGAGGAAAAAAAATCCACAAAATCACATTGTAGGATTTTTAATGAATTTATTTGCTAATTATGGTGGAAAATAAGTATTTGGTCACCTACAAACAAGCAAGATTTCTGGCTCTCACAGACCTGTAACTTCTTCTTTAAGAGGCTCCTCTGTCCTCCACTCGTTACCTGTATTAATGGCACCTGTTTGAACTTGTTATCAGTATAAAAGACACCTGTCCACAACCTCAAACAGTCACACTCCAAACTCCACTATGGCCAAGACCAAAGACCTGTCAAAGGACACCAGAAACAAAATTGTAGACCTGCACCAGGCTGGGAAGACTGAATCTGCAATAGGTAAGCAGCTTGGTTTGAAGAAATCAACTGTGGGAGCAATTATTAGGAAATGGAAGACATACAAGACCACTGATAATCTCCCTCGATCTGGGGCTCCACGCAAGATCTCACCCCGTGGGGTCAAAATGATCACAGGAACAGTGAGCAAAAATCCCAGAACCACACGGGGGACCTAGTGAATGACCTGCAGAGAGCTGGGACCAAAGTAACAAAGCCTACCATCAGTAACACACTACGCCGCCAGGGACTCAAATCCTGCAGTGCCAGATGTGTCCCCCCTGCTTAAGCCAGTACATGTCCAGGCCCGTCTGAAGTTTGCTAGAGTGCATTTGGATGATCCAGAAGAGGATTGGGAGAATGTCATATGGTCAGATGAAACCAAAATAGAACTTTTTGGTAAAAACTCAACTCGTCGTGTTTGGAGGACAAAGAATGCTGAGTTGCATCCAAAGAACACCATACCTACTGTGAAGCATGGGGGTGGAAACATCATGCTTTGGGGCTGTTTTTCTGAAAAGGGACCAGGACGACTGATCCGTGTAAAGGAAAGAATGAATGGGGCCATGTATCGTGAGATTTTGAGTGAAAACCTCCTTCCATCAGCAAGGTCATTGAAGATGAAACGTGGCTGGGTCTTTCAGCATGACAATGATCCCAAACACACCGCCCGGGCAACGAAGGAGTGGCCTCGTACGAAGCATTTCAAGGTCCTGGAGTGGCCTAGCCAGTCTCCAGATCTCAACCCCATAGAAAATCTTTGGAGGGAGTTGAAAGTCTGTGTTGCCCAGCGACAGCCCCAAAACATCACTGCTCTAGAGGAGATCTGCATGGAGGAATGGGCCAAAATACCAGCAACAGTGTGTGAAAACCTTGTGAAGACTTACAGAAAACGTTTGACCTGTGTCATTGCCAACAAAGGGTATATAACAAAGTATTGAGAAACTTTTGTTATTGACCAAATACTTATTTTCCACCATAATTTGCAAATAAATTCATTAAAAATCCTACAATGTGATTTTCTGGATTTTTTTCCCTCAATTTGTCTGTCATAGTTGACGTGTACCTATGATGAAAATTACAGGCCTCTCTCATCTTTTTAAGTGGGAGAACTTGCACAATTGGTGGCTGACTAAATACTTTTTTCCCCCACTGTACCTCACTTGTGTTGTTTCAGTGAACTACCGCGGCTCCATAGGCTACGGCCAGGACAGTATCCTCTCTCTACCTGGTAATGTGGGCACTCAAGACGTCAAGGATGTTCAGGTATGGAAACAGGAGGTACACCACACACATACTCTTTTTAGATCATTGTGTGGCTTATTAGTCTATAGTATTCAGCCCTAGAATCAGTCTCTGACTGACTCGTACGTTTCATTTTCACAGTATTTTTGTAGTCTCTGTCATCTCCCCTATCAAACCTCACTGCCTCCTCTCTCACTTCTCTTTCTCACTTCTCTCTCTCTCTCTCACACTCTCTTTCTTTCATCATTCTGTTTCTGTCTCTAGTTTGCCGTGGAGAGCGTTCTGAGGGACGGGGCGTTTGATGAGCAGAAGGTTGCGGTTGCCGGGGGATCCCACGGCGGATTCCTGGCCTGCCATCTGATTGGCCAGTACCCAGAGTTCTACAAGGCCTGCGTGGCTCGGAACCCTGTCATCAACCTGGCCTCCATGATCGGTAGCACCGACATCCCAGACTGGTACAAACACACTCTCACACTTTCTCACTACGATGCCCACACAAACGTCCGTTTACCCATAGGGCCGCGACGATACCAGTATCACGGTATATTTTCCATGGCAAAAATGTAAACACAAAGCTCAGTGGTCCTTTAAAAACCTGCTGTATGTAAAATATTGTGTGCTATAGCTTGGAAAATAAATAAATGTGACTCTGGATGACAACCATGATGTTTGTTTCCAACATTAGGGCTGTTTTCCTAAAGAAGTTAAATCCGCTTTGTGTTTTGTTTCCATGCCAGGATACTAAGGAGTATCTTGATACTAGTATCGTCCCAGCCCTACTTACCTATTAACACACAGGCTTGACATCATGAATGACATTTACTTTCAGGTTGGTGGATACATAGAGAGACATACACACTTCAGTCTTGAGGGGGTTGCATAGGCTTACCCAGGATGAGCTGTCTGTCTGTGTCTCTGTAGGGAGAGGAAGGAAGGAATAATTCAAACAATCAGTTGGGAAACTAGATATGACATGATAGAATCCATACTATTTGTTTTTGTTCCCTTTTCTCTATAAGGTGTGGTTAACCGACGTGTGTGTGTGTGTGTGTGTGTGTTTCAGGTGTATGGTGGAGGCTGGCTATAACTACAGTACAGATTGCCTGCCTGACCCTGCGGTCTGGGAGCAGATGTTAAACAAGTCTCCTATCAAACATGTCAAACAGGTGAGTGAGTTTTATCCAGCGGAGTGTGTGTTTCAGATTCTGTGTGTACGGATCCAGTGCAGGTGAAAAACGCTTTGCTGACTCTAACTTTGTTTTTCTGTGCCTTGTGTCTGTGTGTTGATTGTAACCCTATATGTGTCGATGTTGTCTCCATTCAGGTGAAGACTCCTGTGTTGCTGACTCTGGGAGAGGATGATAAGCGTGTGCCCCCTAAGCAGGGCATTGAGTACTACAGAGCCTTGAAGGCACTAAAAGTCCCAGTGCGGTGAGTAGACTGCCTTTGTGCTGTTGGCTGCTGGGTAATGTAGTATGTAGGGGTGTGGTGGTCACATTTCAGAATAGAGACCATGAAGCACTTAGTATGCGTTAATGTAATCGGTGTGAAATGGCTAGCTAGTTAGCGGTGCGCGCTAGTAGCGTTTCAATCGGTGACGTCACTCGCTCTGAGACCTTGAAGTAGTTGTTTCCCTTGCTCTGCAAGGGCCGCGGCTTTTGTGCCGCGACGGGTAATGGTGCTTCGAGGATGGCTGTTGTCGATGTGTGCAGAGGGTCCCTGGTTCAAGCCCAGGTAGGGGCAAGGAGAGGGATGGAAGCAACACTGTTACATTAAGTAAAGGTAATCAAGAGCTAACCATTTAATGGGGGTGCATCCCAAAGACAGCTTCTCCTCTTACTATTTGTTTAAAAAACAACAAGACTGTCTTAAACTGAGACTCAGTGATTTAATGTTGCCACGAGCAGCAGGATGAACCGCAGATGAACGCCATGACGTAGGACATAACGCAAGACAATGCACTCAGTATTACAGAGTATCTGCGCATGGGTGAGCTTTAATCTGCTATAAAGGTGATAGCTGCGGCACCAAAACAGGAGAAGTTTAGCCTCACGCTTCAATGGTCTTTCTTGGCAGCCGATATTGTTGTTTACTTCATGCATCGCTGACTCTCATTTCTTAACTTTGCCTGGATGCCTTTCTTTCAGGTTGCTATGGTACCCAGGGAACAACCACTCCCTGTCCAAGGTGGACGCGGAGTCTGATGGCTTCATGAACATCGCTCTCTGGATGACCCAGCACCTCTCTCTGTGACGATACCATTAGCGATAGCATGCTAACAACAGGATGCTAATCTGTATAAAAACGGTGTGAGGGTCAGGCCAAAGCGCTCAGGGTGCACTTCAACCAAAAAGCACTTACTGTAGGCTACCTGCACTAAGTCATCTGTGATTAGGTCATCTGCGTCAGTTTATAGCTTTGTAATTACAATACAAGTTCTTGTCCTATATCAAATATGAAACTTGAAACACATTGATTTTTGCCTGTCATTTACAGTTGAAGTCGGAAGTTTACATACACCTTAGCCAAATACATTTAAACTCAGTTTTTCACAAGTCCTGACATTTAATCCTAGTACAAAGTCCCTGTCTTAGGTCACTTAAGATCACCACTTTATTTTAAGAATGTGAAATGTCAGAATAATAATATAATATGCCATTTAGCAGACGCTTTTATCCAAAGCGACTTACAGTCATGTGTGCATACATTTTTACGTATGGGTGGTCCCGGGGATCGAACCTACTACCCTGGCGTTACAAGCGCCATGCTCTACCAATTGAGCTACAGAGGACCAGTAGAGAGTAGTATAGTAGAGTGATTTATTTCAGCTTTTATTTCTTTCATCACATTACCAGTGGGTCAGAAGTTTACATACACTCAATTAGTATTTGGTAGCATTGCCTTTTAAATTGTTTAATTGGGGTCAAACGTTTCATGTAGCCTTCTTCAAGCTTCCCACAATAAGTTGGGTGAATTTTGGCCCATTCCTCCTGACAGAGCTGGTGTAACTAAGTCAGGTTTGTAGGCCTCCTTGCTCGCACACGCTTTTTCAGTTCTGCCCACAAATGTTCTATAGGATTGAGGGCAGGGCTTTTTGACGCAAATGATGTCAATTAGCCTATCAGAAGCTTCTAAAGCCATGACATCATTTTCTGGAATTTTCCAAGCTGTTTAAAGGCACAGTCAACTTAGGGTATGTAAACTTCTGACCCACTGGAATTGTGATGCAGTGAATTATAAGTGAAATAATCTGTCTGTAAACAATTGTTGGAAAAATTACTTGTCATGCACAAGTAGATGTTTGTTAACAATAACTTTGTGGAGCGGTTGAAAAACAAGTTTTAATGACTCCAACCTAAGTGTATGTAAACTTCCAACTTCAACTGTAGGTACACTAATCCTTCTTTAGGTACACTAATTTTTCTTCATGAAAAGGCTCCGCCTATGATTTAAACAAGGGCTATGGGTACTGCCGTTCAGAAATGATCTAATACCTTTTTATTTAGACGCATACTAAACAGCCGTATAGTTTCATCTTCAAACTTGTGATTTAGTGTGATCATAATATGAAGAGAAAGAAAGTACTTTGAATATTCTTGAGCTAAACATGATGGACCAGGTAATGGTAACCCCCGGTGAAAGCTCTACACTACACATTGTACTCATTACATTTATTCTGATGGTGCTTTCCAAGGGTGCAGACGCTGTATACTCAGACTGATTATAACAGCCAGGGATCTTTCTCTAATGATTCTATCAATAAAAAATAATTTTGTCTATAAAGTTTTTTTTTTTTTTTATCTGTTGAATTTGTCCCTCATTGCCACTTTTCCTTCCACCATTTTGCACTATGATCCTGGGAAAACATGGAAATATGAGGTATTGTCAGTGAACATAGGGTGGTAGGTAGCTTAGCAGTTAGACCATTGGGCCAGTAACTGAAAGGTTGCTGGTTCGAATACCTGAGCCGACAAGATGAAAAATCTGTCTGTCCTTGAGCAAGGCACTTGACCCTAATTTTCTCCAGGGCAGGGTTCATTAAGTCATGACATTTTTAAATGTTTTCCAGGCCTGGAAAAGTTTGGGGAAATTATCAAATCTGAAAAGTAATGGAAATTAATTTAATTTCTGTTAATGGAATTTATTTAGACTGTTTTTAAATATTTAATAAATAAAATAAGAATCAACCAATCAGCCAGGATCGGAAACACGTCTGTTTGTCCACCTTTCCTGCATATGTACGAGACGAGTTGGACATTACAGCAGCAGGTACACTTCATGTATGTATGTATGTATGTATGTATGTACAGTTCATTCGGAAAGTATTCAGACCCCTTGACTTTTTCAACATTTTGTTATGTTACAGCCTTATTCTAAAATGTATTAAATGGTTTTTTTTCCCCTCATCAATCTACACACAATGCCCCATAATGACAAAGCAAAAACAGGTTTGTAGAAATTTTTGCAAATGTATGTATAAAAAAAATTATATCACATTTACATAACTATTCCGACCTTTCACTCAGTACTTTGTTGAAGCACCTTTGGCAGCAATTACAGCCTTGAGTCTAATTGGGTATGACGCTACATGCTTGGCACACCTGTATTTGGGGAGTTTCTCCCATTCTTCTCTTCAGATCCTCTCAAGCTCAGTCAGGTTGGATGGGGAGCGTCGCTGCACAGCTATTTTGAACGGAGCAAAGGTCTCTCCAGAGATGTTCGATCAGGTTAAAGTCTGGGCTCTGGCTGGTCAACTCAAGGACATTCAGAGACTTGTCCCGAAGCCACTCCTGTGTTGTCTTGGCTGTGTGCTTAGGCTCGTTGTCCTGTTGGAAGGTGAACCTCGACCTTCGCCCCCAGTCTGAGGTCCTAAGTGCTCTGGAGCAGGTTTTCATCAAGGATCTCTCTGTACTTTGCTCCGTTCATCTTTCCCACAATCCTGAACAGTCTCCCAGTCCCTGCAGCTGAAAAACATCCCCACAGCATGATGCTGCCAGCACCATGCTTCACCGTAGGGATGGTGCCAGGTTTGCTCTAGATTTGACGCTTGCATTCAGGCCAAAGAGTTCAATCTTGATTTCATCAGACCAGAGAATCTTTTTTCTCAAGGTCTGAGAGTCCTTTAGGTGCCTTTTGGCAAACTGCAAGCGGGCTGTCATGGGCCTTTTACTGAGGAGTGTCTTCCGTCTGGCCACTACCATAAAGGCCTAATTGGTGGAGTGTTGCAGAGATGGTTATCCTTCTGGAAGGTTCTCCCACCTCCACAGAGGAACCCTGGAGCTCTGTCAGAATGACAATCGGGTTCATGGTCACCTCCCTGACCAAGGCCCTTCTCCCCCCGATTGCTCAGTTTGGCCGGGCGGCCAGCTGTAGGAAGAGTCTTGGTTGTTCCAAACTTTTTCTATTTAAGAATGATGGAGGCTACTGTGTTCTTGGGGACCTTCAATGCTGCAGAAATGTTTTGGTACCCTTCCCCAGATCTGTGCTTCGACACAATCCTGTCTCCGCGCTCTACAAACTTCCTTCGACCTCATGGCTTGGTTTTTGCTCTGACATGCACTGTGAACTGTGGGACCTTATATAGACAGGTGTGTGCCTTTCCAAATCATGTCCAATCAGTTTAATTTACCATAGGTGGACTCCAATCAAGTTGTAGAAACATCTCAAGGATGATCAATGTAAACAGGATGCACCTGAGCTAAATTTTGAGTCTCAAAGCAAAGGGTCTGAATACTTATGTAAATAAGGTATTTATGTTTTTTATTTTTAATACATTTGCAAAAATGTCTACAAATATGTTTTTGCTTTGTCATTATGAGGTATTGTGTGTAGATTGATGAGGAAAAAATAACGATTTAATCAATTTTAGAATAAGGCTGCAACGTAACAAAATGTGGAAAAAGTTAAGGGGTTTGAATACTTTCCGAATGCACTGTATGCCTAGCCTATATAAAATATGATGGAGAACAGACTAATATTTAGGTAACCAATTCAAAACATATATTGTACACTGTAGTTAACTGTTAAGCTATTATTAGCGTGTATTAATATTTTCTTCATGTCCCAAAAAACTTTCCACCGACACTCGCGAATAAGGCCATACAAAGTTGATTTCGTTTTTTTTTATGAATCATTAATTTAAACGATTCTTTTTGACGCAACGAACGATTCACTTTGCCATTTATTAGTTGAGATTCGGTTCAATCGTGATTAATCGAATCATATGAATCAAAATAATTTGTGAATCGCGAACAGTAATTTTAGGAAAAATTATTTGATGTAGCCTTTCTCTTAGATGATGTTGCTTCAAAACTTGTTTTGTAGATGCAGTACTTCCAGTTGATTTGGGCAGCCAATGTATGGGACATTGCAACTCAATAGATGCTAGTCAGCAGTGGTGTAAAATACTTAAGAAAAAATAATTTAAAGTACTACTTAAGTAGTTTTTTGGGGTATTTCTATTTTACTATTGATATTTTAGACAACTTTTACTTCACTACATTCCTATAGAAAAGTATGTACTTTTTACTCCATACATTTTCCCTGACAACACCAAAAGAACTCTTTACATTTTGAATGCTTAGCAGGACAGGAAAATTGTCCAATTCACACACTTATCAAGAGAACGTCCTTGGTCATCCCTACTGCCTCTGATCTGAGGAACTCACTAAACACAAATGTTTCATTTGTAAATTATGTCTGAGTGTTGAGGTGTGCCCCTGGCTATCCATAAATAACATTAAAATAAGAAAATGGTGCCTTCTGTTTTGCTTAATATAAGGAATTTGAAATTATTTATACTTTTACTTTTGATACTTAAGTATTTTTTTTAGCAATTACATTTACTTTTTATACTTAAGTATATTTAAAACCAAATACTTTTAGACTTTTACTCAAGTACTATTTTACTGGGTGACTTTCACTTTTACTTGAGTCATTTTCTATTAAGGTATCTTTAGGTATGACAATGTAGTACTTTTTCCACCATTGCTACTCACCCTGCAATGTAAACACTTCTAAGGTAGCTAAGATAATTATGACTAAACTAGAAAAGGTACATTTCCTGAAGAAAATGTGTAGGCTTGCTTCAGCTGAATAAAATGATTTGCAGCTTACCACATGTGTTTTATACAGTTCCTAACAGGTATTCTACTTTGTGGGGGGTTAAGTGCCTTGCACAACGACAGGAGATAGTACATGGAATCAAAGCGCAGCCTCCGTGTTGATGCCACATTACACCTACTTTTTTATACATACATAGAGATGCCGCCAATTGTTGGTCCTGGAAATTTGGTTAAAAGTCATGGAGAAGTCATGGAAAAGTCATGAAATTCCATCTGTCAAAATGTGTATGAACCCCGCCGTAGTACTATGGCTGAACCTGTAAAACAACACATTTCACTGCACCTATCTTGTGTTTGTCACAATAAAATATGTATTAATTCTTGTAAGTTTTAAGTACCCATGTATTTGATATTTACATTTCAGTCATTTAGAAGACGCTCTTGTCCAGAGCGACTTACAGTTAAGGAGTGCATACATTTTTTTCCTTCATTTTTTTTCTCCATACTGGCCCCCCGTGGGAATCGAACCCACAACCCTGGCGTTGCAAGCGCCATGCTCTACCAACTGAGCTACACAGGGCCCATATCTGGTCATGACACAGACAGGGGAGCATGACATGCCATTTCAGATTAGTTTTTCAGACGTTTCATTTTGTAAGAAGCCCTGTCAGTTAAAATACATCTGTCTTGAAAGTGTCTGGGAAGATTTCACTTCTTCATTTCTGAATTGTGTTCCATAAGCCCTGGTACTTAACTACTGCCTTTTAGATCCGCTGTGTCATTCAAGTATTTTCTCTCTCGATGCGGGATGCGTTATTTAGAGGAAGGGTCGGCAGAAACTTGTTCGGGAATAAAGCATCGGTCTATTCCATTCAAAACAACAACACGTTTCATTATAATTGACCTTCAGGGGGTTATTGAGGCCCAAAACCTCCCATAGTAAGTGTTATTCTCAGTTTTAATATGCCAGTTAATATCTGTACTAGGCCATGAAAACTTTACATTGAGGTGAATACTCATAATTTAAATTAAATAATTAGTGTACCAGCATTTACTGTTTTATACTGGTTGTCTCATGATTGTACTTTATTTGCAGTTGTGTGGTCATGGAGCGTTCATTGTGGATTTGCATAATTACAAATAGCATCCGGAATCCATTTAGATAAGTCTTGGATCTGGTTTTGACATTGCCAATAGCTGAGACTTGCTGGGAGCAACTTTCATTGTCTGTACTTCTGTGCAGTTATAATTTGACTTTTGAATAAGCTATATTTTGTTGTACAAATGTTTATTTCTCTCTGTCCAGGTCATGCGGGGATATGGAGTTCTCCTCTGCTTATGTCTACTACCACTAGCTGTTAGAACTACAAATCCCAAGTTCTTCCCTTGCGACAACAACCCAGACTCCAGTGTGGTGAACTGCTCTCGGAGGGCGCTCACCCGCATCCCTTTGATCAGGTCAGCCTCCGTCCTTTCACTTGACCTGAGCTATACCGGGATCCAGCAGGTAGGGAAGGATGCATTCTCTGGGGTTCCAAACCTCCAGAAACTGAGCATGACAAGGAACTGTCTCCCTGGTCATATGAGGGCCCTGGGGTCTCCCTCGTGCCATGTTGAGATCCACAAGGATGCCTTCATGTGTCTTAAGAACCTCAGCATCCTCCAACTGGCAGGAAACAGCCTCACCTCTCCCCTCCCCAGACTACCTGACAGCCTGGAGGTCCTTAATCTGGAGTCTAACCACATTTACAACATAACCCAGCCCCTCGGCACACCAAACCTCAAGCAGCTGCTGCTCACCATGAACTGCTACTATGGTAACCCCTGCAACCAGTCCTTCCACATTGACGAGGCAGTCTTCAGGGAGCTTACCCAGCTGCAAGACCTTACCCTGGGTTTTAACAACGTAACATCCATCCCTCCGGGAATGCCTCCCTCTCTGAAGACACTGGAACTGAATGAGAATAAAATTTCTGTGTTGGATGAGTGGGCATTTGCCAATCTGACCCAGCTGTGTGAGCTCAACCTGGGCTGGAACTGCCAGCGCTGTGACCATGCTGCTCAGCCCTGCTTCCCCTGCCTCAACAACACCCCCCTTGACATCAACCCCCGTGCGTTTTACGCCCAGAACAACTCTCTCAAATTCCTCAGCCTGAGGGGAAACTCCCTCTGCAACATCCCAGAGGGCCTCTTCAGTCCCCTGGTACACCTAGAGAGACTGGACCTTTCGGACAACCTACTGGCCTTAGCCATACGCAACGGCACCTTCTTCATAGAGCTGAAGAGGCTCACTTGGATCAGCCTCATCTACAACTATGAGCCGATGAAGACCTTCCAGAAGCTAGTGCTGTCTCCCAACGTGACCCACATGTCTGGCCTGAAAACACTTCTCCTCAGTGGGAACTTCTTCCAAATGGTCTCTGAGGAAAGCGTGGCAGTTCTGGCCAAGTTCCGTTGGCTGGAGGTTCTGGAGCTGCGGATGAACTTCATCAGGTCCTGTAATCTGAGTGCCCTGGCCCAGCTGCCAGCCCTGGTGAGGGTGGACCTTTCCCAGAACATGCTGGAATTTCTCCCATCCTGCTCTACTCAGTCCTCCGAGTGTAAGTCCTTTAAGAGCTTTCAGAACCAGAACCGGTATGCCACAGTGGAACTTCACAACCCACCCATGTTGCTCAGTGACCGGAAGGCTGTCCCAGATGAGCCTTGGCATCGTCCAGGTCCAGTAGTCACTGCAGCCGAGCCAGGGCCAAACACGTTGGCGATACCGGAGGATGAGTGCCGTCAAAACCCAACTATATGTTCCTTCAAAAATCATCTCTGCAATGGTACCATGTCTTTTGACCTTTCCCAAAACAACATCCTCACCCTCAATGGCAGTTTGTTCCTAGGTATGGAGAAGGCAGTCTGTTTGGACCTCTCTTACAATTACATGAGCCAGAGCTTAAACGGCAAACAGTTTCTCCACCTGGACAACCTGGCGTACCTCAGCATGGCCCACAACAGGATAGATCTGTACTATGGAGATGCCTTCAAGGAGCTCAATGCCACTCTGAAGGCTTTGGACCTCAGCAACAATGAGTTTCACTTCCTAATGAGAGGCATGGGCCATCGCTTTGAGTTCATCAAGAACCTCCCAAATCTGGAGGCGCTAAGTCTGTCTGACAACAGCATTGGGATGCGGATAGATCATACATTGTACAGCGACTCTATCAGGTACCTGTATTTCTCTGGGAACCACCTGGACATCATGTGGGACACTAGAAGCAACGACTACATCACCTTCTTCCAGAACCTGACCAACCTTATCTACCTAGATATCTCCAGGAACCAGCTGAGGTCTCTGTCACCAGCAGCCTTCTGTAACCTGCCTGTCAGCCTCCAGGTGCTCCGGGTCAGCGAAAACAACCTGAACTATTTCCCCTGGGAGAACATCACAGCGCTCGGCCGACTATGCCACCTCAACCTCAGTGTTAACTATCTGTCTGACCTTCCCGACAAAGTAATCCATTTTCAGGCAAACTTTACCCTTCTCGACCTTAGTCACAACCAAATCAGCTTTCTCCCCGAAGACTTTTTCAGCGAAGCGTTGGCATTGCGTTTTCTCTACCTCAACCACAACAAACTCAAGCTGTTGGATCGGCAGTCCCTCCCTGCCCCACTGAGGAACGGCAGTGCCCTCCAGATGCTCACTCTGCATGCCAACCCCTTTGACTGCTCCTGCGACACTTCCTGGTTTGCGGACTTCCTGCGTGCCAGCCAGGTGGAGATCCTCCTTCTTACCACTGGCTTGCACTGCGGTTACCCCGAGTCGCAGCAGGGGGCTAATGTGTTGTCCATGGATCCCCGCTCCTGCCAGGAAATCTATGGCAGCCTGGCCTTCCTCTCTATGACCTTCCTGACTTTGGTGTTCACTTCCCTGCCCCTACTGAGGCACCTCTATGGCTGGGATGTCTGGTACTGCTTCCAGGTACTTCTACAAATCAATGTTGTGTTGTATTCCCTCCCTGGTAGTTAATTGATCAAGTAATATCATTGATTTACCAGATAGTTCACTAATATGTTTTCCCAGTGCACGATCAGTCCCTGATTAGAAGACCATAATTGAATAGCCCAGCTGTAAATCAATGTTGTGTTTATGTGTCCATATGTTGAACATCTCTATGCCACATTACACAATTTATTTTGTAACAAACAGGTGCTGTGGGCAGGACACAAGGGGTACACCCAGCTGCCTGGGGGAAACTTCCAGAGTCAGCATGATGCCTTTGTGGTCTTCGACACGGGGAACCAGGCAGTGAGAGACTGGGTCTACAATGAGCTCCTGGTCCACATGGAGAACGTGGGGCGGAGGAGGTTCCGTCTCTGCCTGGAGGAGAGAGATTGGGTTCCAGGTCTGTCTTGCATCGAGAACCTTCACAGTGCTGTCTACAGCAGCATGAAGACCGTGTTTGTCCTGACGAGCGGGGCGAACGGCGGGGGAGCAAGGGTTAGCAGAGTTAATGGGGTGACTCGCCAGGCCTTCTACATGGTCCAGCAGAGGCTGTTGGATGAAAAGGTCAGACTTGCAATGCGTTTGTGTCATTGACAACTAGACTAAATTCAAGTAATATCTTCACAATAAAGCAAAAACAACAACAGGCAACCTCCCTACCACTGACTCACTCTGTACTGTCTTATCCGTTATCTCATCTACAGGTGGACGTGGCGGTGTTGGTTCTGCTGGACGAAGTGTTTCCCAAGCTGAAGTACTTGCAGCTGAGGAAGAGGCTCTGCAAGAAGTCTGTTCTGTCCTGGCCCAGGAACCCTCAGGCCCAGCCACTGTTCTGGAACCACATGAAGACAGCATTGGCCTCCGACAACATCCACTCCTACGACAGCAAAGTCAGCGAGAGCTTCATATAGGTGGGTCGATCCACGAATAGAGTGCCTTTTATGTCCTTGTGACATTGTCTGTAAATGTTGATAATACTCAATTTAAGAGTTCGATAACATACAGTACATCTATAACTAAACTAAGCCATGTTAAAAATACCAATAGTAGTGTGTTTCATTCAAGTAAATTAGTTGTTTTCTCTGAAAATCCCCATTTTGGCATGTCCCACGTCATGTTTGTCTGACCTCTACGCCTATTTTCACCCACTTCATCATTGTAAAGCCCTAGGTAATGTGTTGCTTTGTTAGTCATTTCGGAAGATTATGTGATTGGAGATTCATTTACATTTGTCCCTCAGATTTAAAGTCAACCCTGTTATGTGAACTCTCATTTTAATATGGTAAAACTATTCCTTAAAAAAAAAACATTCAAAGAAACATTGAACATCTAATAGTTTTTCTCTTTGTGTCCATCAACACATCAACCCTGCTACCCATAAATAGATAAACTAGAAATGTTTTAACAAGTGAAAAATGGCACACTATTTGTGGAATGACCCAGGTATACTAATAATGGAGTTTATTTACAGTATAGCACATTTCTATGTGCTAGAAGTGCTTTACACTGTCAGGAGGAGGTAGAAGGGGCCCTCACTCACAACATTTTCTGAATTGAACTCTATTTTTATCTCTGTGGCTATCAGATGGGATTATAAAATCCAGGTGCATATGTGAACAGTACATTTACAGAATTAGTTTGATCCTTCAAAGATAGTTGCTTATATTGGGTTGGTGTAACTTGTTGTTACAGTTTGAAGAAATGTTTCAGAAATAAATACATGCATTTAGTTAAAGGATGGATTTAGTCACGTGTTTAATTTTGATCAGTATTTAACCGATTTCAACATTAAAGGCCACACACATATTACAGAGAGGGAGCAAAGTCATTATTGTGTATTAAAACTCATTCCATGCAGAAGTTTACCACCATATCAAGGGTATTGTCGTCATCTAGCCCACACTACAACTTCCACTACATATAGACGGGAACAACAGGTGAATAAGTGTCATTTTTTTGCCACAAGACTATC
Organism: Coregonus clupeaformis; assembly: GCF_020615455.1. Lineage (NCBI taxonomy): Eukaryota > Metazoa > Chordata > Actinopteri > Salmoniformes > Salmonidae > Coregonus > Coregonus clupeaformis. The sequence continues at coordinate 45,875,907 of NC_059221.1, read as the reverse complement.
TGTTTCTAAAGGAAGTGAGAGTAGGAAACTCCCAAATGGCAGCACAGCTGCATCTGTTACCCAGGCTTTATTAGTCAGCAGCATACCACCCTGCATACCACTGCTGGCTTGCCTCTGAAACTAAGCAGGGTCAGTCCTGGTCGGTCCCTGGATGGGAGACCAGTTGCTGCTGGAAGTGGTGTTGGAGGGCCAGTAGGAGGCCCTCTCCTTAGACTCTCCTCTGGTCTAAGGAGATCCCAATGCCCCAGAGCAGTGAAGGGGACATTGCCCTGCGAAGGGTGCCGTCTTTCAGATGGGACGGGTGTCCTGACTCTCTGTGGTCATTAAAAATCCCATGCCACTTATTGTAAGAGTAGTGGTGTTAACCCCGGTGTCATGGCTAAATTCCCTAGCTGGCCCCATTCCATCATGGCCACCTAATCATCCCCCTCTTTCCTAATTGGCAGATATAACTCCTCACCTGATAGCTGATGTGTGGTGAGTGTTCTGGCACAAAAATGGTTACCGTGCATCACCCAGGTGGGTGCCAGACATTGGTGGTGGATGACGTGAGTTTCCCCCTTACAATGTGAGGTGCTTTGAGTACCTTAGATGGTAGAAAAGCGCTATATAAATCCAGTCAATTATTCAATCGTGGCAGTCTCAGACTAAAGTATGTAGCGAACGACAGAGTAGCGAAATAATTTAGTGTGAGTCGGCAGGCTGGTAGTTTACTACAAAAGATGAGAGTTTGCGCTGATGATGCCCTATGCTGGTGTCACGGTGGGATAGTCTGACTCACCTCCTACCAGTGGAGGCTGGTGGGAGGAGCTATAGGACGACAGGCTCATTGTAATGGCTGGATTGGAATTAATGGAACGGTATTATCAAACATGGAAACCAAATGATTGACTCCGTTCCATTGACTTCCATTCCAGCCATTACAATGAGCCTGTCGTCCTATAGCTCCTCCCACCAGCCACCACTGTCCACTACACTGGAAAACTAGATATAGGGGAAGGATCATTTGTGTTCAGGAAGTCTGGCTTAACCACCCCAAGACAGACAGGCAGACAGATGGACACACACACTGTCTAGTGATCTGACTTCAGTCTTGTCTCTTGTGTTGTAAAGTTAATGAAAGTATGCCTGTGGTACACAAGTGGTATACAGTATTATTTTATTTTTATTTTTATATAAGGGGGCATCAAATCAACTGCCAATATAATGTTGTAGTGGGCAGAGAAATACCATGGGCATTGCAGAGGAGGCTAGTGGGACAAGCTATAGGAGGACTGGCTCATTGTAATGGATGGAATGGAATTACAGTTGTTTTCAATTGCTAAAAAGCATCGGTCAATACTGAAGCCACTTTGTCAAAACTCTTCACACAGTCTGCATTACCAACATGTGTCTTGGCCAAACAGTTAATCTCAACTCCAAAACTCACTCAAACCACCAAAACACTTCATATGTCTCAAAATAAGCTTGTTCGACCATAACGCAGGCAACAATTCTCACTCAGAAAGCATACATTGTCACTCATAACACACTGACCGAAAAAACACTAACAACAGGGAGCATTACATAAATGATTAACATTTCTCTTAGAAGTTTGAATGATTTTTCACATAAATCAGTATTTCATTATAGAATAAGAATAACACCTTTTCACTTTATTGACTGTACTAAAGTATATGTAACAAGAATGATTCAGAAATCCAGCAATTTGCTTCAATAGCTTTTTTTTCTATATCTTTGCAAATAGTAATTTACTTGTGAAAAATAAAAAGTTGAAACAAAAAACAAAAACCTGAAATTCCAGGGCTGCAATAATAAAAAATAAAAAAAACAACATCAACATGTATAGTATAATCCCTCATACTGTACAGTACTGTGAGGGTTCTAGTTCTCCCTCTCTCCTGCATTTGGCCACACGTTCTCATCAACGTCACATCTTATTTATTCTGTGGCGATGCATCTTGGAAAGTATCTTCTGAAATGTCTAACCAACCCTGGCAGTCTTCAGGAGAAGTGTCTCTACACCCTGCATTCATGGCATCCAGTAAGGACATCTGGTCATGTGGATGGTGGTCATAAACCTTCCACCTCCATGCAGAGGAAAAACTCCTGTATGGGGTTTAGGTAGGGGGAGTATGGAGGCAGGAATAGTACTGACACCCTGGGATGTGCAGCAAACCAGTCTGTGACTGCAGCAGAGGTGGATGGCCACATTATCCCACACAACAACGAAGGTAGGGGAGTTTCTTGCCCCTCTCTCCTCCGCTGGCACAAGACGATTATGCAGGTCATCCAGAAAAGAAATGAGCCTCTCTCTATTGTAGGGGCCAATGAGTGGTTTGTGTAACAGCAAACCATCATTGGACAGTGCTGCACACATTGTGATGTTAGCTCCTCTCTGGCCTGGGACATCCACGGTTGCTCTCTGTCCAATCACATTTCTTCCCCTGAGGCATGTTTTTGCCAGGTTGAATCCAGCTTCATCCACAAAGATGAATGTATGTGCAGTTTGCCTGGCTTCCATCTCCATTACTTTCTAAAATACAGTATTATGCATAGCTGTGTATGTGCCCTGTTTGGTTATTGAACAGACATCTTACCTGGACATATTGATACCGGAGTTCTTTCACACGTTCACCGTTTCTCTCAAAGGGTACAGTGTACAACTGCTTCATCCTTATTTTATGTTTCTCTAGGACTCCGGCAATTGTCGTTGTGCTGACCGTATTCACATTCCCAAAAGCGATATTGTCTGTCAGCACTCTGTCCCGAATTTGCCACAGTTTTATTGCATTGTTGCCAATTACCATGTCAACGATGGCAATTTCCTACGCATCTGATAATATTCTGTCTCTCCCTCCTGTGGGAGGCAACCTTTGGATCCAACTGAAAAACACAAAACAATCAATATATTTCAAAATGTCAGTACATGTAAAAATGTGAACATACAGTATTGTACTATATTATGTAGCTCAATTATCATTGAAGGGATGCACATCTCAACTGTTGTTTTGCAGGTAAATTCGTACTATTGATGCAACTGTTGAACGCTGCAGATTTGGTTGCACCCTTAAACCAGCCTCTCTCAAAGAGAGACCACGGTTTACAACATGGTCAGTAATTGTGGCCCTTATCTCATCAGAGACCACCGCTCTTGGTCTTCCTCTCCTTTGTCCTCCACGCATTCTCCCTCTCCCTGCCACTCTTCTTTCCCCACCAACCTGTCTTCCTTGATCCATGTTTCCAAACTAAATCATTCCGAAGCCGTCCTCTTTTGTCTGTTTGGTAACGAGACTAAAAACAGGACACTTGGGTAGGCTTTCAACTGAAATTACAATCAGCTGTGTTTGGAATGATTAAATATTCTGCTGAGATTTTCTATATGTTTCAATCTGGTTACTGCAGAAATGCACGACATTTGCCATCATTCTGTTTGAATGTGTTTTTAACAGTTTTGAAAAAAGTGTGTTAACATTTGCAAATATATAGTTTTGCAGGTGGTGGAGTATGAATGAGAAAATAGTTTATTTGACCAGTGAGAGACAGAATAACAACAAAAAATGTTATGAATTGATTTGCATTTTAATGAGGGAAATAAGTATTTGACCCTCTCTCAATCAGAAAGATTTCTGGCTCCAAGGTGTCTTTTATACAGGTAACGAGCTGAGATTAGGAGCACACTCTTAAAGGGAGTGCTCCTAATCTCAGTTTGTTACCTGTATAAAAGACACCTGTCCACAGAAGCAATCAATCAATCAGATTCCAAACTCTCCACCATGGCTAAGACCAATGAGCTCTCCAAGGATGTCAGGGACAAGATTGTAGACCTACTCAAGGCTGGAATGGGCTACAAGACCATCGCCAAGCAGCTTGGTGAGAAGGTGACAAGAGTTGGTGCGATTATTCGCAAATGGAAGAAACACAAAATAACTGTCAATCTCCCTCGGCCTGGGGCTCCATGCAAGATCTCACCTCGTGGAGTTGCAATGATCATGAGAACGGTGAGGAATCATCCCAGAACTACACGGGAGGATCTTGTCAATGATCTCAAGGCAGCTGGGACAATAGTCACCAAGAAAACAATTGGTAACACACTACGCCGTAAAGGACTGAAAGCTGCTTGGCGATGGTCTTGTAGCCCATTCCAGCCTTGAGTAGGTCTACAATCTTGTCCCTGACATCCTTGGAGAGCTCATTGGTCTTAGCCATGGTGGAGAGTTTGGAATCTGATTGATTGATTGCTTCTGTGGACAGGTGTCTTTTATACAGGTAACAAACTGAGATTAGGAGCACTCCCTTTAAGAGTGTGCTCCTAATCTCAGCTCGTTACCTGTATAAAAGACACCTTGGAGCCAGAAATCTTTCTGATTGAGAGAGGGTCAAATACTTATTTCCCTCATTAAAATGCAAATCAATTCATAACATTTTTTGTTGTTATTCTGTCTCTCACTGGTCAAATAAACTATTTTCTCATTCATACTCCACCACCTGCAAAACTATATATTTGCAAATGTTAACACACTTTTTTCAAAACTGTTAAAAACACATTCAAACAGAATGATGGCAAATGTCGTGCATTTCTGCAGTAACCAGATTGAAACATATAGAAAATCTCAGCAGAATATTTAATCATTCCAAACACAGCTGATTGTAATTTCAGTTGAAAGCCTACCCAAGTGTCCTGTTTTTAGTAAAAAAAATTTTTTTTTTTTTAGTGGGAATGGATCAGCTTAATATTGCAGATAGATTGTATCTTCTATCAATGTAATTGTCTGCATCACTTCCAATCCCCCATGTTTTATTTTTATTTTTATTTTTTTATATATATATACTCCCCTTTATTACTTTTCAACCCCACCATCCTTTCCCTACTTGGAGTAAATTAGTGAACAACAATGCCCAGGCCTCTACTTCCGGTCTATACTTACTATCTACACCTTATGGACAGAGTTAATTTTACAATAATTCTATTATATATATATATATATTTTATTTTTTATTTTTTTTTGCTCCTGAACTTCTACTCTCAACCTCTCCGATCATTTTCATGATGTCCATCCGGTTTGCTTCTATATGCCATATCTTTCTAACTGTGCTCTTTCCCAAAAGCTCCCAACATACAACCTATATACTTATTATGGACACAGTATGCTTACATTATTAGCTATCTTTGTTATTATTTGTTGTTTTTTGTTATTAGTCCCATCCTTCAACTCTATTCAATACCTCCCATCTATCTCTTAACACCATCCATATAGGATTTCTATTTGCCATATATATTTCAACCGTACTGTGATGTTTTACAAAAGTTCTGAACCTTTCTATTCTCATTGCTTCTACAGATTGTGAATTAAAAATAAACATTTTTGCTAAAAGTATTATTATATTATTGATTGATTGACTATGACTTTTCAGATCACCCAGTAATGCTATCTGCAAGGTTAGTTCCAGGTAAATATTGCAATCCTTTAGCCATTCCTGGACCTGTGTCCAAAAACAAGCTACAAATGGACAGAACCAAAACAAATGATCTAATGATTCTGTCTCTTCACAGCAAAATCTGCAGAGCTGGGAAGATTGTATCCCCCATATAAATAACATTCTATTGGTAGCAAGAATTGTATATAATAATTTAAATTGAAAGATTCTAATTTTTGAATCCGGTGTCGTTTTGCGTGTCAGTTCATTACATTTACATTTACGTCATTTAGCAGACGCTCTTATCCAGAGCGACTTACAGTTAGTGAATATTTTTTTTTTTTTATACTGGCCCCCCGTGGGAATCGAACCCACAACCCTGGCGTTGCAAACGCCATGCTCTATCAACTGAGCTACATCCCCTCCCCTACCCTGGACGACGCTGGGCCAATTGTGCGCCGCCCAAGAGTCTCCCGGTCGCGGCCGGCTGCGACAGAGCCTGGATTCGAACCAGTATCTCTAGTGACACAGTTAGCACTGCGATGCAGTGCCTTAGACCACTGCGCCACTCAGGAGACTGGGAGTTCATAAACACTATGCCATGGGATCGGTACGTCAAAGATCTCTTCCCAACTATTTTGCAATCTATATGGGACGGCTGTCAATCCTTTGGTCCTTAAGTGAAACTGATATACTTTTTTATTTATCACAGTTTTCCTTAACCAATTATGTTCTTTAATGCAAGGCCGACAGACAAGTTCCTTACTTTCTCCCCCTTCCACTTTCCTCTTCCACATTTGCGGTAAGGCTGCAATTATTTGGTTGTAATTTTGGGTAGAGCAGACATTTCCATATGTTTTTGTTAGTTGCATGTGCGTCATAACTCCACCCGTCCTACCGATGATATCATTTACGAAGATTATACCTTTTTTAAACATTCTGTCAAAAAATAAAGGTTTTTTGTCAATTAGTATATTTGAATTTAACCACAATATTTGTTGCATTATTTGTTCTGTCGTTTCTGGAGGATTAAATTGAAATTGCAACCAACTTTCTATGGCTTGTTTTAGAGACATTTGGGAGATTATTTCCTTTTCAAATAACTGAAAGTGAGAGGTTGTAATCTGAATAAAGGGAAAAAGGCCTTTCTTGAACATTGGGTGAGACAATCTTACTAATTTGCTTGAGAACCAGTTCGGATTTAAGTATAACTTTTGTATGACTGAAGCTTTTAGTGATAGGTCTAATGCTTTAATATTTAATAATTTATGTCCTCCGAATTCATATTCATTATATAAATATGCTCTTTTAATTTTGTCTGGCTTGCCGTTCCAAATAAAATTGAATATTTTTTCTCATATAATTTAAAAAACTGTTCGCTAGGCGTAGGCAAGACCATAAGCAAATAGGTAAACTGGGATAATACTAAAGAGTTAATCAGGGTGATTTTTCCACAAATTGACAGGTATTTTCCTTTCCATGGTAGTAAGATCTTATCTATTTTTGCTAACTTTCTATTAAAATTTATTGAAGTGAGATCATTTATTTCCTTTGGGATATGTATTCTGAGTATATCCACATCACCATCAGACCATTTTATTGGTAAACTACATGGTAATGTAAAAATTGTATTTTTTTGTGATCCAATACGTAATATAGTACATTTGTCATAATTTGGTTGTAATCCAGAGAGGTTAGAAAATGTATCTAGATCCTCTATGAGGCTGTGGAGGGATTCTAGTTGTGGATTTCAAAGAAAACATGAATCATCAGCGTACAATGACACCTTTGTTTTTAAGCCCTGTATTTCTAATCCTCTGATATTATTATTGGATCTGATTTTAATAGCTAACATCTCGATGGCCACAATAAATAGATTGGTTTCCATATGTTTGATGTGTTTGATACCATTCCATTTATTTCATTCCAGCCATTACAAATGAGCCCATCCTCCTATAGCTCCTCCTACCAGCCTCCTCTGGGACATTGGCATAGAAACAGTTCAATATTGTCAAAATGTTGTGAACTATTATGTGACAGTGATGTTGATTGGTATTATTTTCTGTTGATAGTAGGTACCAGCTTCAGATCACCATGGCAACCTCACCATCCCTCTCAACTCCACTAATGGGCCCCTTCTCTCACTTCTACTGTATCTACCACAGACACACTGTCAGTCAATCAACATTCACTTCTCTGTCAGAGGGAAAAGTTGCAGAACCATATAGTAGTCTGGGTTGATTTTTGTCAGTTGGTTGATCTAAATCTCTTGCAAGGATGAACAATAATATCCTACTATGTTCTACCATGTATATAAAACTAAATGACCAAATGTGGCAGTATTTCCTGCCACAATAGTCGACTACCTTTCAGGCAGTCCTTTGTGCTCGTCCCATCCACTACGCTCACGGCATAATCTCCATCTCCGATCATCGCTGTCCCTTTAATTGTCCCCACCGCGGTGGGAGAGAGTTTGCGCGTGCTTGTGGCCAGACAGCAGGAGAGGTCGAGAGAATGCTGGGACTGTGGAGCTCGCGCCAAGGGGCTTGGACACGAGCTGGGCTTTCCGGTGATGGAGAAGGGCCGGTCTGTTGACGGGTAAGAGAGCGACCGAGGCTGCTTTTACGAACACCAGCGCTGGCGTCTTGATTTTAGGGCAGCTTTGTTGTTTTTTTATGATTCAAAATGCGTTGTTTTTGTTACTGAGAGGCTTAATTCTTATGTAATGTAGAGATACATACAGCCACGGATAGGAGAAGTAGCTTAATCCCCCTACCCGTGGTCGCACATAGTTTCTACCCTACAGGATCTGACACGGGCTGGGTGGAATACATCTATCACCGTGACTGTCTCATTAGGCCTAAGTGTTTCCACTTCTGAAGGGATATCATACAGGTTGTTGGATTGAGAGTTTCCCCTACATCCCTATCATCAGGCACCACCCAGCATCAGGCCAAGCATGTTGTAAAATAAACTGTAGCAGTTTCCCCCGCGCTACTGCTGTGGCCAACTCAGAAACGGCAAATGAGTGATTCTGTGGAGTGGGGTTTACCAAAGCTATGTGTAGCTGCAGAACTTTGGGAATATTGTGATTTTCTTTTGGATCGATATAGGAAGTGATTTCAACATCTTCCAGTCCATCAAGCCAACGTGATTTAAATTTGACTGACATGTTATGGTGCGTAAACTTCATCCGAGCTGGGTAGAATTGACGCACAAGCGCCGAAAAAAATATTGTCCCCAGTATTGGGAAGGGGATTTCATAGTTTTTCTTCAATATGATGTCCTTTTTGATGTTGCGGATCTCATTAGGTTCTAACAGGTTTATTTACGATACTTTAGCACAAAGCTAACCTTTGAATGTTTGATTTTTTCAAAGACAATTGATTCACTCCTGTTGCGTGCGTCATTGCATGTAGTCTAGGCCAACTCTATCGAATAAATGTATTCAAATGTAATATTGAGTTCTATGATACTGGTTTATGATCATAATATTATTTAGGGTCGATTGCTGTCAGATAGCGTTTATTGTCTCTCATCCATTGACAGAGAACGGATTGACAACTCGGTAGATTGACACATATCTAAACCAATGGTGTAGCCGTAGATGACCTCAACGCCCAATCTTCTTAGATAAGAGGAGGGATTTCTGGCACGGATTTGCATAGTATCCGCTTCCCAGGCAGTCCTTTTCAGGGGAAAAACGCAAAACCGTCTTTAGATCAGTGTCAAAGCGGAAGCAGCTGAGATGGTTGTGTGAGGGCGCTTTCAACCGTGCTGAAACGCCCAGTGTTTCGCTGCCTAAACGGACAGTAGGACCTGGGGGATGTTGGTAGGCTTCAGTTGTGTAAAAATACTTTTAAATATTTAAGTAGTTTTTTTTGGGATATCTGTATTTTACTATATATATTTTTGACTACTTTTACTTCACTACATTCCTTAAGAAAATATTGTACTATTACTCCATACACTTTCCTTGACACCCAAAAGTACTCGTTTATTTTGAATGCTTAGCAGGACAGGAAACTGGTCCAATTCACACACTTATCAAGAGAACATCCCCTGGTCATCCCTACTGCCTCTGATCTGGCGGACTCACTAAACACACATTCTTCGTTTGTAAATGATGTCTGCATGTTGGAGTGTGCCCAAGGCTATCCCTAAATTATATATATATATATTTTTTTATGGTGCCGTTTGGTTTGGAATTGGAAATGATTTATACTTTTACTTTTGATACTTAAGTATATTTTAGCAATTACATTTACTTTTGATACTTAAGTATATTTTAAACCAAATACTTTTAGACTTTTACTCTACTAGAATTTAACAAGGTATCTTTACTTTTACTCCAGTATTACAATTGGGTACTTTTTCCACCACTGGTAGCCTACTTGTTATGTTAGCAGCTGTTTTTTTTAAATTTTCTCTCTCTATGCTAAATATTTTCTTGGCGGAATAGAGAAAGGAACATACTTCAAAACTGTAACTTTCACTCCACCCACAAGGCAAAACATCTTTCAAATGTTCTCTCTCATCCCTTACCCTGTCTCAATCTCTCTCTCCCTCTCTCATTTCCTTTTTCCTCTGTCTCCATCTCTCTCTCTCTCTCCCTCTCTCATTTCCTTTTTCCTCTGTCTCAATCTCTCTCTCTCTCTCCCTCTCTCATTTCCTTTTTCCTCTGTCTCAATCTCTCTCTCTCTCTCTCCCTCTCATTTCCTTTTTCATCTGTCTCAATCTCTCTCTCCCTCTCCCTCTCTCATTTCCTTTTTCCTCTGTCTCAATCTCTCTCTCTCTCTCTCTCTCCCTCTCTCATTTCATTTTTCCTCTGTCTCAATCTGTCTTTCTCTCCCTCTCAAATTTCCTTTTTCCTCTGTCTCAATCTCTCTCTCTCTCTCTCCCTCTCTCATTCCCTTTTTCCTCTGTCTCAATCTCTCTCTCTCTCTCTCTCTCTCGCTCCCTCTCTCATTTCCTTTTTCCTCTGTCTCAATCTCTCTCTCTCTCTCTCATTTCCTTTTTCCTCTGTCTCCATCTCTCTGCCAGTCTCTCCTATCCACTCTCTTCCTCTTCTCGGTGCCCATCTCCACCTCTCACCCTATTTTATTTCATCTTCATCATCCCTCTCTCTCTCTCCCGGTTTCTCCACTCCTCTCTCTTTCTCTCTCTCTCTCTCTCTCTCTCTCTCTCTCTCTCTCTCTCTCTCTCTCTCTCTCTCTCTCTCTCTCTCTCTCTCTCTCTCTCTCTCTCTCTCTCTCTCTCTCTCTCTCTCTCTCTCTCTCTCTCTCTCTCTCTCTCTCTCTCTCTCTCTCTCTCTCTCTCTCTCTCTCTCTCTCTCTCTCCCAGTTTATCAACTCCTCTACCTCTTTCTCTCTCCCTCTCTCTCTGTCTCCGCATCTCCCCTCATTCTCTGTCTCTCTATGTGATTAGACAGTGTGTTTGTGTGTGTGTGTGGGTGTAATGAGGGGTTGCCTAGACATAGAGAAAGCTTTTCAGTATATAGTAGAGACCCACTCCCACTCTGAACCCAATATCTCAGGATTCCTGCCAGCTTAGACCTGTCTAAGATCTCACTTCTCAATCGAAATAGCACTGTTCTCGGAGGGGTGATATTGTCTGTGCTGGTGTGATTTTGTTGTATTGGCTCTGTGCCTTTTCTCTACCTCTTTCCATCAATTTTTCTTTCCCTCCCTCCTGCTCTCTTTCACAGTATCCATGGTACCCTCCAGTGTTGCAGTGAGCTCCAGAACAGTGACCAGCCTGTATGAGAGATCAGCAGCCTGCTGTAGTGGAACTGGGACTGTCTAGAACCACCAGTGACAGAGATGAATGGCAGAGAGTAAAACAAATCCAAAGACATAAGGAGCACCGAGGACAAGAAAGACGCCACCTCGTTACATACTTGTTTTTATTTCTGGCCATGTAGCTGCCGTGTTTCTACATTAAAACCCAGCCGTCATCAGAGCAGGATGCATGGCAGTGCCAAGAGCACCGGGCACGGAGAGGGCAGCTCCGCACGATCAACAAAGTTACAGAAGAACCCGAAGCAGGGTTACCGTAAACTGGGCGTGGCTAGTGGGTCAGGGGCAAAGTCAGCTGGGACAGGGTCAGGGGGTAAAACCTTGTCTATGGAGAACATCCAGTCCCTGAATGCAGCCTACGCCACCTCCGGCCCCATGTACCTGAGTGACCGCGATGCCTTGGCCTCCTCCGGTGGCTACCCTAAAGGAACCATGACTCTGGGCCGAGCCACCAGCAGGACTTCCTACACGGGCCGGGCCACAGCCATGGGCAGCAGCCCCAACATCACCACCACATCAGATGGCCAGGACTACGGGGACCAGAGCCACACCCAGCACCTCCAGACAGGGGGGCCCTCAGGGCTGCTGAGGCAGGCTGGACGGGGTGGAGGAGGAGGGGGAGAGGACATCCAGGCTCAGCTTAGGGAGCTGCAGAGAGAGAATGAACTGCTGAGGAGAGAGATGGACAGAGGGAGGGATGGGAGGGTGGGGAGGGATGGGAGAGAAGGGAGGATGAGCTCTTCTGTCAACAGTGGAAAGCACTTCTGGAGCCCGGAGGTGAAGAGTCGAGACAGAGGGATGAGGAAAGAGGAGGGAGCCCTTACGTCCATCCTGAAGGAACAGAAGTGGGCCTCTCCAGAGGAGGACCAGGTGAGAATAACTGGGGGAGGGAGGAGGCTTGATAAAGGCCCATGATGGTCTTAACATGGGGACATAGCATCCGCACTGTCTGCCTGGAGGTTTCTGTGTAGAAATGAATAACTTATCCCTATGGGTTTCTGGGTGGTTTTTAGACGGATATATAAAGACTATGCTAGACATGACACTCTCACTCTGTGTTACCATGGGAACGTGCCCAACGGCTGGCATTCTAGGTGGCAGCTATAAAAAGTCAGTTATCTGTGAAATTAGAATGAATGGGGGAAGGGGTTCTATAGACCGCTCTTGAGGTCTGTGTAAAATCTGTCTGTCTTCTCTCACTTTCACCCCCTCTTTCCTTCTCCCTTTCACTCTGTCCTTATCACAGAGGTTTGTTTTATTTGGCTTAGCTACTTCTCTCTCACACAGCTGGGAAGCCTGCCCTGCATCAATGTTTACCTCTGTCTCACACTGTTACACTAACTGCCCAGAGAGAGTCCACTGGGCTTTTACAATGACACACACACACACACACACACACACACACACACACACACACACACACTCACACACACACTCACACACTCACATACTGTTTTTACTCATCTCACTCAGATAAAGAACAGAGAAACATTGACCCTTTTGTATTTTCATTCATAGTGACTCTGAATACAGCCCCATTCTACAGACAGCTTCCTTAGTGGTTATAAGCCTTGCTGCTTTGTTGAACTAATCCTACCCACAAGATTTTCAATGTATTCACTTACTGTACATTGATAATAACTACTCTGATGCCATAGCTAGCATATACTGTACACTGTACCCTACACATTCTCCTGAAGACATGTCCTAACATAACCTGATAGGGGTGGGGGTCGGGGAGAGGGGTCAGGGGGATTGAGGTTGAGACAGTGAGTTTTTTTCTACAACCTTCCTTTTTATTAGTGTGGTTCTTTGTACAGTCCTTAGGGTGGATGGATACCACTAGGCATGATCCAAACATCATCATTGTTTGTATTCCAAACACAGCAGCTTGGCTAATAAGGCAAAACAAAAACGTAGCGTGAAATAAGTGCTCTGTGTTTAGAAGATTATGGTCTTGGGCTGAGGGTTGCTGGGTGTTTGTTTGCTAATGGGGTCTATTGGAGCAGTGTGTGTGCTGTGTGTAGGGAAAGGGGGATACCTAGTCAGTTGTACAACTAAATGCATTCAATTGAAATGTGTCTTCCGCATTTAACCCAACCCCTCTGAATCAGAGAGGTGTGGTGGGCTGCCTTAATCGACATCCACATCATCGGCGTCCGGGGAACAGTGGGTTAACTGCCTTCCTCAGGGGCAGAACTACAGATTTTTACCTTGTCAGCTCGGGGATTTGATCCAGTAACCTTTCGGTTACTGGCCCAAAGCTCCTACCCAGCAGGTTACTTGTACATGATGACAGATTACATAGCTGTTCTTTAGCAGAAATGATAGATATCAGTAGACCGGAATATTGGTGATATTGAGGTTTTGGTGTTCTGCAGTCAGTACAATCCTCTTTAACAAACACACACTGTAGGATCAATACACTCTAATTGAGGAGGCCAGACCGCGGTTGCACCCTTTATTGATTCCTCTCTAAACTTGTACCACACTTCCCTCGCCCCTCTGATTTAACTTTTAGTTTCTAGTAATATCTTATCGTCACGACTGAAGCCACTATTATCGATTGTCTGCCAACGTTTCTCTGCCCTCTCCCTCTCTCATCCCCTTCCTCCCTCCTCTCTTTTACCCCTTCCTTTCTCTCCTCTCCTTCTCTCCATTCGTGTTACTTCTCCCCCCTCTCTGTATTCTCCTTCCCTACTTCCCTCCTCTCTGGAGACAGTCAGAGGGAGTCCGGTTGTGAGACAGGGAAATATTAGCATTAAAAAGGTCACCTTTTCCTTCATTCAATTGACAACAAGACTTGTTTTTCACCTTATGTTTGTCTATGTGTATGATTGTGTGAATGTGTGCGTCTTGTGTGTGTGTGTTGGTGTGTGTGTGTACTCTGTGTGTGGGTTGGTTCTGCTCAAGTATTCAGTGTCAACTTTACGTTCTAACATCTCCTACTACACCCCATCGCTGTGTGTGTCTGTGTTGTTGGTGTTCCTCGTTCTATGATGGGAGGAATGTTCCAACTGACGTCGTTCAGGGAGTTTGAGCTTCCTGCATAGCTGAAAGTATTTATTTTGTTCATTCTTGTAGGCTTTGTATTTGATAGTTTTTTATTTGCTTTTGTATTTGTGTGAAAACTGTGTTTTCGGGTCTGTAACAAGTAGCTGTTGTTGCCATGGCTTCTAGCGAGCCTGTACTTCTCTGTTTTTCACCAGTAAAGCTAAGATGTGACAGTTTGAACTCAGTAAAGCTAAGATGTGACAGTTTGAACTCAGTAAAGCTAAGGGTTGTTAAGTTCAACTGACCCTTGTGGCTACAGAGCCATCATCCTTCCTGTAAGTGGTGTCACCCTGTCTGGCCCTGTGTTCTGTCTTTATGAGTGGAAGGGTCGCCATCTACTGGAGTGTGTTAACATTGCATTTATGTGTGAATAATGACAGAGATTAAATCCACTCTAACATGCTATAGTAGAGCATTCAAGATATGCAGATGCTTACCTTTTGATTATAAATGTAATGATTGTATACTTTAGCTAAAAGTGCTTAATTTAGCCCGCAGGGAGCAAGTCTGTTCTGTTTGATTTTGCTTGTTACTTTTTAAAACATAGTTTATTTTGTTTATTTTTTATTTTTAACTTCACCATATCATGCTGCAGGTTTGGGAACCTAGAAGAAACAAGGTGTGTCCTGAGTTTGCCCCTATCCTTTTGTGTTCAGCCATGTGTGTGTGTCATTGTCCTCCTTGTGTGTCTCTTCTTTTTAATGGCTCACCTCTCTCTCTCTCTCTCTCTCTCTCTCTCTCTCTCTCTCTCTCTCTCTCTCTCTCTCTCTCGCTCTCTCTCTCTCTCAGCACCTCCAGTTGTCAGTGCATGGGCTACAGGAAGAGCTGAGAAGCCATAGAGAGATGAACAGTCGTCTGCAGCAAGAGAACTCGGGGTCTCACACAAACATCTCCACTCACACCGGCTCGAACCGAGACCTCCATATCGAGGACCACCGGGCAGGCATCAGCCCTGGACACAGCCCTGGTCTGGGCCCCAGTCACCTCCACAGCCCTGGGCAAAGACACAGCCTTGGCCCTGGCCTAGGAGCCAGCCCCAGACACAGCCCCAATAACACCTACAACCCTGGGTCCAGAAACAGCCCTGTCCATCCCCACAGCCCTGGATATAACTCTGGGCCTGGCCCCAGACACAGCCCTGGATATAACTCTGGGCCTGGCCCCAGACACAGCCCTGCTAACACCCTCATCCTCGGGCCTAGAAACAGCCCCAGCCACCTCATCCACAGCCCTGGCCGTTGCCTCAGCCCTCCCAGCAGCCCCTGCATGGTCCCTGGGTGCGATGGCTTCTCCTCTCCCCCTCCCCTGGATCTGACGGAGGAGAACTTCATCCGGCTGCAGTCGGATCACGAGCGTCAGGGCAAGGAGCTGTACCTGCTGAGGAAGACCCTGGAAGAGATGGAGCTGAGGATTGACTCCCAGAAACAGACGCTGGGGGCCAGGGACCAGTCCATCCAGAGGCTGCTGGAGATGATCCAGGGAGGAGGGAGGGGCCAGAGAGGCGAGAGGTCAGAGATAATCACCATGGCAACGGCACGTGAGGAGGCAGAGTCCCAGCTGGGTCGTCTGGAGGAGCAGCTGGACCAGAGGGAGAAAGAGAACCTGCATCTGAGAGAGGTGTGTGTGTGTGTGTTTCTTTGTGTTTTTCACTATAGCTCAGGGGATCCTAAACTTTTGACCCCATTTTGATATATGAAAATTCTCGCCACCCCAACCATGTGAAAAAAATTATGTAATTACAGCCAATGTTTATTTATTTTTATTTGGGGCTATGGCAGTCAATTCAAAAACATTTTAACAGTATTTCTGATTGTCTTCTCAACTCACCATCACATACTTTTAATGTGGGGCTATGTAAGTCAATTGCACATTAGTCTGACATAATGCATCTTATCTCACCACCACTAATGAGATGCGTGTGCTTGATGCATGTCGCGTCGGAGCTTCTCAAAGTCAGGGTGTGTGGTCAACAGTGCACACCTCATCTCTGCTGTCACATCCAACCTGGATCGATATTTGGTTTTAATGCAGACGAGAGTGCAGCTTCACGCATACAGTACCAGTCAAAAGTTTGGACACACCTACTAATTCAAGGGTTTTTCTTTATTTTTACTATTTTCTACATTGTAGAATAATAGTGAAGACATCAAAACTATGAAATAACACATATGGAATCATGTAGTAACCAAAAAAGTGTTAAACAAGTCAAAATATATTTTATATTTGAGATTCTTCAAAGTAGCCACCCTTTGCCTTGATGACAGCTTTTCACACTCTTGGCATTCTCTCAACCAGCTTCACCTGGAATGCTTTTCCAACAGTCTTGAAGGAGTTCCCACATATGCTGAGCACTTGTTGGCTGCTTTTCCTTCACTCTGCAGTCCAACTCATCCCAAACCATCTCAATTGGGTTGAGTTCGGGGGATTGTGGAGGCCAGGTCATCTGATGCAGCACTCCATCACTCTCCTTATTGGTCAAATAGCCCTTACACAGCCTGGAGGTGTGTTTTGGGTCATTGTCCTGTTGAAAAACAAATGATAGGCCCACTAAGCCCAAACCAGATGGAATGGCGTATCGCTGCAGAATGCTGTGGTAGTCATGCTGGTTAAGTGTGCCTTGAATTCTAAATAAATCACAGACAGTGTCACCAGCAAAGCACCATCACACTTCCTTTTCCATGCTTCACGGTGGGAACCACACATGCGTATATCATCCGTTCACCTACTCTGCGTCTCACAAAGACACGGTGGTCGGAACCAAAAACCTAATATTTGGACTCATCAGTCCAAAGGACAGATTTTCACCGGTCTAATGTCCATTGCTCATGTTTCTTGGCCCAAGCAAGTCTCTTCTTCTTATTGGTGTCCTTTAGTGGTTTCTTTGCAGCAATTCGACCATGAAGGCGTGATTCACAGTCTCCTCTGAACAGTTGATGCTGAGATGTGTCTGTTACTTGAACTCTGTGAAGCATTTATTTGGGCTGCAGTTTCTGAGGCTGGTAACTCTAATGAACTTATCCTCTGCAGCAAAGGTAACTCTGGGTCTTCCTTTCCTGTGGCGGTCCTCATGAGAGCCAGTTTCATCATAGCGCTTGATGGTTTTTGCGACTGCACTTGAAGAAACGTTCAGTTCTTGACATTTTCCGGATTGACTGACCTTCATTTTTTAAAGTAATGATGGACTGTCGTTTCTCTTTGCTTATTTGAGCTGTTCATGCCATAATATGGACTTGGTCTTGTACCAAATAGGGCTATCTTCTGTATACCAACCCTACCTTGTCACAACACAACTGATTGGCTCAAACGCATTAAGAAGGAAAGAAATTCCACAAATTAACTTTTAAGAATGCACACCTGTTAATTGAAATGCATTCCAGGTGACTACCTCATAAAGCTGGTTGAGGGAATGCCAAGAGTGTGCAAAGCTGTCATCAAGGCAAAGGGTGGCTACATTGAAGAATCTAAAATATATTTTGATTTGTTTTAACACTTTTTTGGTTACTACATGATTCCATATGTGTAATTTCATAGTTTTGATGTCTTCACTATTATTCTACAATGTAAAAATAAAGAAAAACCCTTGAATGAGTAGGCGTTTCCAAACTTTTGACTGGTAGTGTATATACAGGATGAATGTGTGTAGGATTTAGGAAATTCTCCCGCGACCCCATTTTCATATCAGGAACCCCTAGTTTGGGAACCGCTGCTATAGCTCTTTACTGTATGGCTCTCTGATAGTTTTGACTCATTTCCATGACCTACTGGACATTTATATAAATTACACCCTATCATTTACCACAGACTGATGTCAATGAATTATAGACGCAACGATAGTCGCGTATATATTGGTTTTGGTTGAAGCTCATTGTTAAATTCAAATCTCTCCATCACCATATCTAAGCCAATATGACACCAATCTATATGACAATTCGCGAATCAACTTGATTGGTGGTACACAACACACTCCCCGCCTCTCATCATGAGCCGTCCGCCCATTACCGAGAACTACATATCAGATTTTTTAACAGGGTGGTTAGCAATTTATTTTTAAGAGTATTTATTGCACCTACCTAGCTCAAATTCTAGACGTCGGATTAAAACGAGACTATAGCATCCATAAAGTGACCATTGGACTGTAAAAATGCCGGATTTACTAAATTTGTAGGTGCAGCAGTTTTTATTAAATTGATAATTTATCTCACATGCTCATTTCTGTTCATTAAGAACCAATGATGTGGTACCTTTTTGTAGTATTTCTGACAATGCTAACATATTTTTTTCAGCTGAGTTCTAACACCAGGTCGGTTGCTCGGCAACAACACAGCTACTTGCACCATGCTGCCAGTCAGAAGAAGTGTATGCTAACAATCCTAGGTTACTGTAGATAGCTAGCTATATGGTGGTATTCAAGCTGAGGTTAATAAATAAATGCAAACAGATACAGTGAGGGAAAAAAGTATTTGATCCCCTGCTGATTTTGTACGTTTGCCCACTGACAAAGACATGATCAGTCTATAATTTTAATGGTAGGTTTATTTGAACAGTGAGTGACAGAATAACAAAACAAAAATCCAGAAAAATTAATGTAACATTTTTTGTAAATTGAGGGAAATAAGTATTTGACCCCTCTGCAATACATGACTTAGTACTTGGTGGCAAAACCCTTGTTGGCAATCACAGAGGTCAGACGTTTCTTGTAGTTGGCCACCAGGTTTGCACACATCTCAGGAGGGATTTTGTTTCACTCCTCTTTGCAGATCTTCTCCAAGTCATTAAGGTTTCGAGGCTGATGTTTGGCAACTCGAACCTTCAGCTCCCTCCACAGATTTCCTATGGGATTAAGGTCTGGAGACTGGCTAGGCAACTCCAGGACTTTAATGTGCTCCTTCTTGAGCCACTCCTTTGTTGCCTTGGCCATGTGTTTTGGGTCATTGTCATGCTGGAATACCCATCCACGACCCATTTTCAATGCCCTGATGTTTCCACCTCCATGTTTGACGGTGGGGATGGTGTTCTTGGGGTCATAGGCAGCATTCCTCCTCCTCCAAACACGGCGAGTTGAGTTGATGCCAAAGAGCTCGATTTTGGTCTCATCTGACCACAACACTTTCACCCAGTTCTCCTCTGAATCATTCAGATGTTCATTGGCAAACTTCAGACAGGCCTGTATATGTGCTTTCTTGAGCAGGGGGACCTTGCGGGCGCTGCAGGATTTCAGTCCTTCACAGCGTAGTGTTTTACCAATTGTTTTCTTGGTGACTATGGTCCCAGCTGCCTTGAGATCATTGACAAGATCCTCCCGTGTAGTTCTGGGCTGATTCCTCACCGTTCTCATGATCATTGCAACTCCACGAGGTGAGATCTTGCATGGAGCCCCAGGCCGAGGGAGATTGACAGTTCTTTTGTGTTTCTTCCATTTGCGAATAATCACACCAACTGTTGTCACCTTCTCACCAAGCTGCTTGGTGATGGTCTTGTAGCCCATTCCAGCCTAGTGTAGGTCTACAATCTTGTCCCTGACATCCTTGGAGAGCTCTTTGGTCTTGGCCATGGTGGAGAGTTTGGAATCTGATTGATTGATTGCTTCTGTGGACAGGTGTCTTTTATACAGGTAACAAGCTGAGATTAGGAGCACTCCCTTTAAGAGTGCGCTCCTAATCTCAGCTCGTTACCTGTATAAAAGACACCTGGGAGCCAGAAATCTTTATGATTGAGAGGGGGTCAAATACTTATTTCCCTCATTAAAATGCAAATCAATTTATAACATTTTTGACATGCGTTTTTCTCAATTTTGTTGTTGTTATTCTGTCTCTCACTGTTCAAATAAACCTACCATTAAAATTATAGACTGATCATTTCTTTGTCAGTGGGCAAACGTACAAAATCGGCAGGGGATCAAATACTTTTTTCCCTCACTGTATTTTGATTAGCTCGGTAGCTAGCTAGCAAACGTTACCTATCTAATGTTAGCTTGATTGTACAAATTCCAGCAGCTAGCTAGCTAAGAGCAGTCAGCTGAAATCTAGCTAGCTACTATAATGAACAGGCAAAAAAAGGTAGCTAGCTATATTTGTTTATGGAAGGTTTGTTACACAAATAACTTCAGCCATTAGCTAGCTAGTTAGAGCCAGACAACAACAGCTGAAGCCATCTAATGATAGCTAGTTCACATCCAAATGACAGTCCTACATTTTTCCACAAAACATAGCTAGCTAGCGAACTTACATTAGTTCAAAACCAACACCAAACTTTTGACAAATTGTCACGCTGCTACCTTACTATGCATGCAATGGGCTTTTGCAACACTAGCTAGCTAGCTACTCCATAGCCCAGGCTACATTAGAGCTAGCCACATTTCACTATCAGACAGGACACACCTTTTTGCTAGCTCACAATAACATTAACAGCGCCTCTGCTCTGGCTCTGTTGTGCACTGACTGCAGTGTGCAAATGCATGCTTGCTAGCATCAGAAAAACTCACCAGTTTAACATCCATAATACATTCCAGTACGCTCCTTCTCCTGTCTTCTTGACATTTTAATCTACGTGTGCTGAGCAACAGTGCCAAACTAACAACTCTGCCATGTGTTGGATATTTTTCAACTCTGCCGTGCACAGCTAGCTCAATAAGGATTAGCCACAATAGTGGAATTTGCGGTTTGCCTTCAAAGTAACAGTGAAAGTGATTCAAACTGATACAAATACAGTGCCCTCCTGAATTATTGGCATCCTAGGTAAATATGAAAAAAATTTGGTGTGAAAAAATTTAATTGTTGTTATTCAGCTTGCTCTTACACTCAAAATATCATATCAATCTAACCTTTAATTGAGTTAAAATTGTTCCCCCCCCCCAAAAAAAGTAATCAATAAATAATTATTACCTAAACACAATTGAAAACCTGTGGGGTGAACTGGAGAGGAGAGTCCACAAGCGAGGACCATGGACTGAAGGATCTGGAGAGTGTATGTATGGAAGGATGGTCTCAAATCCCTTCCTATGTGTTCTCCCACATCATCAAACATTATAAGAGACGACTCAGAGCTGTTATCTTGGCAAAGGTGCTAAATGCAGGGGTGCCAATAATTGTGACATGCATGTTTTTGAATAAAATAATTATTTATAGATTATTTTTTTAGAACAATTTTAAATCAATTAAAGGTTAGATTCATATGATATTTTAAGATGAAGCTGATAAACAACAATCAAATTTTTTCACAGCCTTTCTTTGTTCATATTTACATAGGGTGCCAATAATTCAGGAGGGCAGTGTAGTGGAATCATGCCATATTTGGAGTAGATAATGCTAAACAAGGTTGGGATGTTGAACAGCCCTTTAGCCGTGGGATATTGGCCATATACCACACCCTCTCGGGCATTATTGCTTAATTATAATGTTGTATATTTAATGTTGCAAAATCACTTTCCGGTGTAAAAACCATGGAAATTAAAAACAAAAAACTAAGTTTTAGGTGAGAATAGGAAATTCACATGAGCACCACAATGCCTATTCCACCCATGCTCTACCAAGGTTTTCCAGCACACAGCTTTGACCTTCTACAGCAGCTATGTTGGTATTGTACTTCAAACTATGTGTAGGCAGGTTGCTTAGGATTCACACCTTCTCAAACAACCTAAGTCATACTCTTCAGAGGGATACTGGACTTTACAACTAATCGGAAGGATGCAACACTAACCCCGCCTACTCTGCAAATGCACTTCCGCGTTGTAGTGCTATTTGTTGCAACTTGGCTACCTGCCAAACTTGTAATTTTTTTCTTTTTTTAATAACCGTTTAATCAAAACTCTGCATTTAACACATTTACCAACATCTTAGTTTTTTCCTCGCTGTACTTTTTTCATTCAACTATTTCACCCCGGATGCTTTAGTACCTGGATAACAACAACCGAGCCAGGCTACGAAGAGCTCAACTCATACAACGCTCTCTATAAAACTACTAAAGACACTGGGACACGCCTGACACAGCTCTGAGAGGCTACACCGAACACAAACACTCAGCCGGGCCGGTGGGTAGAAAGGAACAGCTGGCGACCTGCCTCTGACAACCGACCCAGACATCACCTGCCCCCCTGCGCTTCTCTCTCGCTCTCACATTCAACGAGAGACAGACAACAACACAGTTGTGCGGGGGGCTGGTGGGGGCATCCGAGGCCATGGAGGGAGCATCTAAGTCCCTGGCGGAGCCGGGAAATGTTTGTTCCCTTGGACTGTCGGCATGCAGCAATGTGAACTGATTTGAATCTGCTGGGGACTCGTGAGCTATTAAATGTATAATATGCGACATGTTCGTTGTTGTCACAAGGAAAGGTCTGATGGATACCTTCATTTGTGAAACATTTATTAAACTTAATGCAGCTAAAGAAATGATTATTACGCTTCATGAAGAAATACAAAATTTGACCAATTCCCTTGAACTGAATAAGGTTTCTATGAGAATATCGGCATCTTTAAATGCTTCCTATCAAAACATCCAAGAGGATCATAATGGGACCTTCCTGAACTATGATCAATTTCCGCCACTGCACCCCTCTACTAGCTTGAACCAGAAAATGGCTGCTCAATGTTCGACTCCAGGTGACCGTAAATCGATGCGTATCAGAACCAGAAAGTAGGAGAATAATCGTTCTCGGCGCACCTGCCTTCTTCCCCCGCGTCCAGACTTAAGAGTTTCAAATCGCTTTGAGCCCCTGTACCAGCTGTCCTCTGTCAGGGGCTTGGGTGTTCCCTCCATGGCTGTGGATGACCCTCCAGCTACCTCTCCCTGTCCTAGTCAATCAACTGCCTGGGCACAGCCTGGACCACCGCGGCCCCCCTCCGCTGGGCCGTGCTCTCTGGATCAGAGCTATGTCCCTTTGGTGGTTGTGGCCTGCACGCAGCCGGCGTCTCAGCAGCCCTCTTCTCAGGTGAGTTCTGTGGCTCTGGCCTCGCAATCTGCTTCGAGACACAGCAGAGGCCGGATCATTCCGGCGATTGTGATAGGGAGTTCGATGGTGAGACATTTATCTGTACCTGGGGCAAAAGTTCAGGAGATCACCAGGTTGCTTCCCGAGGCTGTGAGTCAGTCACCGGGGGCTGATACTGTCATGGTTCATGTGGGGTCAAATGACATTATGAAGGGCAGCTCAGAACAGCTGAAGATGGATTTTAAAGAACTGATTGGGTCTCTACTTGACACCAACAAACGCCCCATAGTATCTGGCCCTCTGCCCTCCCTAAATCGTAGCATTGAACGGTTCAGCAGACTTTTAGCCCTCCATAACTGGCTACGAGACTATTGCAGCTCTGTGGGTGTAACATTTATTGACATTTTTGATACCTTGTGGAAACAAAGCTTGTATTATAAGGAGGATGGGATCCACCCAAATCATTTGGGTTCCTGGATCCTTTCACAGCATTATAAGGCTGCGTTGAGACAATGACTTACCAATGACCCCAAGTCCAGCTCATTTAATCCCTACCATTGTGTCGCTGAGTTGTCATAATGACTCAGCAAATGTACATTATCCTAGTGGCGTTGGAAGACACAATGTAAATAACCTCATTTATGTCCCTCTTACTGCCCGGAATGCCTCTTCTGATCCTACAGCTATTATATGCAGTAATCATATGCCTATGAACCAGAGTAATAATGTTAGCACTGAGGTGGTGTGCCCTAGTAGGAGGTCCACTGTGTGCAGCTCACCCTGCACTAATAAAAATAACCTGAGGATGTCTACCTCTGCTAAGCTTCCCAGTAAAGCAAGAACAATAATCAGGCATCCCAGAAAAGTGTAAAAATAGCCCATGTTAACATATGTAGCTTAAGAAACAAGGTTCATGAAATCAATAATTTGCTAGTAACAGATGACATTCATATTCTGACAATCTCTGAAACTCACTTAGATAATACCTTTGATGATAGCAATACAAGGTTATAACATTTACAGAAAATACAGAAATGCCATCTAATACACATCTAAGTTTATCTGACCAAATTATGAAAGACAAGCATTGTAATTTTGAATTCCGTAAAGTAAGTGTGGAACAGGTGAAAAAAGTACTATTGTCGATCAACAATGACAAGCCACCGGGGTCTGAGAACTTGGATGTAAAGTGGTGTATAAGTGGATAATAGCGGACGATATTGCCACTCTTATTTGCCATATCTTCAATGTAAGCCTACTAGAAAGTGTGTGCCCTCAGGCCTGGAGGGAAGCAAAAATTATTCCCTTACTTAAGAATAGTAAAGCCCCCTTAACTGGCTCAAATAGCCGACCAATCAGCCTGTTACCAACCCTTAGTAAACTTTTGGAAAAAATTGTGTTTGACTAGATGAAATGCTATTTCACAGTAAACAAATTGACAACAGACTTTCAGCACGCTTATAGTGAAGGACATTCAACAAGCACAGCACTTACACAAATTACTGATGATTGGCTGAGAGAAATTGATGATAAAAAGATTGTGGGGGCTGTTTTGTTGGCCTTGGCAGCAGCTAATGGGGATCCATAATAAATACAAATACCGTGTCCTGCTATTAAAATTATTTACACCTGTGTGTGTGTTTGTATATTAAATTATTATATATTATATTGAACAAAAATATAAACGCAGTATGTAAAGTGTTGGTCACATGTTACTTGAGCTGAAATAAAAAATACAATAAATGTTCCATACGCACAAAAAGCTTATTTCGCTCAAATTTTGTGCACAAATTTGTTTACATCCCTGTTAGTGAGCAATTTTCCTTTGCCAAGATAATCCATCCACCTGACAGGTGTGGCATATCAAGAAGCTGATTAAACTGCATGATCATTACACAGATGCACTTTGTGCTGGGGACAATAAAAGGCCACTTTAAAATGTGCAGTTTTGTCACACAACACAATGCCACAGATGTCTGAAGTTTTGAGGGAGCGTGCAATTGGCATGCTGACTGCAGGAATGTCCACCAAAGCTGTTGCCAGATAATTGAATGTTCATTTCTCTACCATAAGCTGCCTCCAATGTCGTTTTAGAGAATTTGGCAGTACGTCCAACCAGCCTCACAACCGTAAACCACGTGTAACCATGCCAGCCCAGGACCTCCACATCCGGCTTCTTCACCTGCGGGATCGTCTGAGGGGGGTGCTGAGGAGTATTTCTGTCTGTAATAAAGCCCTTTTGTGGGGGAAAAACTCATTCTGATTAGCTGGGCCTGGCTCCGCAGTGGGTGGGCTTATGCCATGGCTGCTCCCCAGCCAGTGATGTGAAATCCATAGATTAGGGCAAAATGAATTTATTTCAATTGACTGATTTCCTTATATGAACTATAACTCAGTAAAATCTTTGAAATTGTTGCATGTTGCGTTTATATTTTTGTTCAGTATAATTTGGCTGTATTTATTTTTGGATATAGGCCTATTGTAAATGTGTATTATTGTTGTGCCGGCATCTTTATTGCAAAAATAAATACAAGAACTAACAACTTTAAGCTACATATTATTTTGACAGAGGTAATGAACTGTCCATTGATCAGCACAGCAATTGATAAAACAGGACCATGTTCGAAACACAAGTGGTTCAATATTACACAGGTAAACTATCAGTTACAGAAATCAGTAATGCAGACAGACTCTATCTGAGCTACTATGTCCAACACACCACCACCTGTTGTTATGTTGTGCACGTACTGACCAAAAAAGGATGTTATTAATCAAATGATATCAATCAAATGTATTTATAAAGCCCTTTTTACATCAGCAGATGTCACAAAGTGCTATATAGAAACCCAGCCTAAAACCCCAAACAGCAAGCAATGCAGATGTAGAAGCACGGTGGCTAGGAAAAACTCCCTAGAAAGGCAGAAACCTAGGATGAAACCTAGAGAGGAACCAGGCTCTAAGGGGTGGCCAGTCCCCTTCTGGCTGTGCCGGGTGGAGATTATAACAGTACATGGCCATTTTTCTCCAAGATGTTCAAACGTTCATAGATGACCAGCAGGGTCAAATAATAATCACAGTGGTTGTAGAGGTTGCAACAGGTCAGTACATCAGGAGTAAATGTCACTTGGCTTTTCATAGCCTGGGATTTAGAGGTTGAAATAGCAGGTGCTGATTTTTTTTCAGTGACATGTTTTGCTAAAATAAAGGTTTAAGGAAATACAGACATGCTCCATATTACTACAAGACAAAACAGCTCAATCAAGCCTGATGGTCTTGTAAGTACTGTATAAAAGCAAAGCTTGCATTCATTTAATAAAAAAAGCATGAAAAGGTAGTGGAATGGGATAATGTCTTACTGTGGTGTGTGAAGAGAATCCAATACTTTACCTTGTATGCGGTACAAATCACATTATTGTGGAAGCACCTCGTCTAAGAGTATGAATTAGGCTGTTTGAGAAGGTTTGAATCCTAAGCAACCTGCCCACACATAGTTTGAAGTACAATACCAACATAGCTACTGTAGGTCAAAGCTGTGTGCTGGAAAACCGTGTTAGAGTGTGGGTGGAATAGGCATTGTGGTGCTCGTGTGAATTTCCTTTCTTTTTTGGCTTCAGACCAATGCCTATTCTCACTTAACTTATTTTTTTTGTTTTTAATTAGTAGTAATGCTCAGCCTCACGCTCTAACACCCTGACCAACCGTGCACCATTGTCTTTGTCTTTGTCTGTGTTCACCATCATCATGTAATTCATGGGGCGATGTATTCATTGATTGCTTAAAAATACACAAGGCCTCATGGATGCATAAACATACACACGCACACACACATTTACACTTGCATATACACACTTGCTCACACACTTCAGATCTTGGACAGGAATAGGCTGCTCCATGCTCCTCAGTCCTAGTTTATTTTTAACTCCTAAATCTTCTTAGCCTTTAATTTCTCTACCTCTCTGTCAGAGAGGGTGTGTGTGTGTGTGTGTGTGTGTGTGTGTGTGTGTGTGTGTGTGTGTGTGTGTGTGTGTGTGTGTGTATACACACTTCTGGGGCCTGTCTGCTTGCTACGTCACACATCTTGCTGCCCAGGTAGCTGATGGGATATCCGCCCGTGCTGGGTGTTTGATTGTCGTGGGGATTTAGTTCGAGAGTAGCGTGGGGTTTGGGGCCCACGCTAGGACGCTATGTGTGAGTGCATGTGTGTGTGAGCGAGAGAGAGAGAGTGTGTATGTGTGTGTGGGGACCTAGCCATGCGGCGTGTGTAGAGGGTGAGTAACGGTTCCTGTGTATACCCAACCGTGTGTGAGAGAGTGTGTGCTATTTATAACTGGATTTCAGCTTATCAGGCGCTAGCGTAGAGTGAAGGGGTAAAGGGGGAGAGGGTGAGGGGAGGGGAGGAGAGAGAGGGGGAGACTGGGTGGGAGACGGGGTGTTTTTCTTGGGTAGAAAAACAGAGTTTGTTTGGATGAATATGAATCTATGATTAATGAGTGAAAACACAGCGACCGCCCTGATTGAGAGAAGATTGTTGGGTTTCTTTTTTCCCTCTACCCTCTGATGCTGAGGTGGTTTGTGTGTTCGTGTGCTTACAGTATTTCAAACTTGCTTATAATGGTAGTTATCAATAGGATATCAACATTCATTCTGTGTAGCTATAGACATCTAACGTAAGAGCTGATTCATGCTTGCACATATGAGAATATTGATCAGCAGTACCAGTGCAATTTAGATTAGGCCTATAAAGACATTGTTTACATATTTACTGTAGAACTAATGTGAAGAACAAAAGACTGAAAAGCTGAAGAGTGAAAATGCAGAGAAATGCAAATAGGGTCCATGCTAACAAGTACCTTAATTTAACTTGTGTGTGTGTGAGGGGTTAGGTATTGGTGGTGGTACACATGTCACCGTTAACGTAGTGAAGAGTGTGTGTGTGTGTGTGTGTGTGTGTGTGTGTGTGTGTGTGTGTCTGTGTCTATGCAAGGCCGGTTTGTATTAAGAGGGTGCTACTCTTCGTTAATTTAATTAGCTCCAAAGGAAACGAGCTCAACCACCTTTCATTACTGCACCCATTACTCTCCTTTAAATGACCTGCCCTGTTTAGTTTTTGGCCAGATAGTAAATGCCTCAATTTTCTTCTCACCTTTTATTTTCTATTTTAAACAGGATAGAGGCCAGAGAGGGGCTTTCTCAATCGTTAGTGCAGTCAAGGGGGTGTGTGTCTGTGTGTGTGTCTGTCTGTCTGTCTGTCTGTCTGTATGTCTGTCTGTCTGTCTGTCTGTCTGTCTGTCTGTCTCCGTCTGTGTGTGTGTGTGTGTGTTTCCCACAGCTCTTCAGTTTTATTAAGTAAATTAGCACCACATGTTTTTGTTTAAATTATCATATTTTCTTTAAGTTGAATTCCTTTTGCGCTCACTGACTGTCTTTGTGGAAAAGTTCAGTTGGGGGTGCTCAGTTTGTGTAATTGGGGGGAGTGAGCATGAGCCCAACGAAGCTGTCTAGATCTCTCTCTCTCTCTCTCTCTCTCTCTCTCTCGTATCCTTTACAACAGGACTGACAGATCTTACCCAGATGTGTAGAATTGAACCATCTGGCTGGTGTGAAAGCCTAGTGAAAGAGTAGTGCTCCCGGTATTGCGTATTACTGTGTGTGTGTGTGGGGTGTAACTCCTCTATTTCCCGGTGTGGTACAGAGCTGCCAGAGTGTGTTATGTGTGTCAGAAGTGAGAAGGGACAGACACAGCACCATCATACAGGCACTTGTATGGGCACACCTGCCTGTCTAAGGACCCTACACAGGTTATATCTGTTTCCCTTGTCTCATCTTTTTGTCTATTCTATGTGCTGGGAATGTCCTGGGATTTTCTGGGGGGCTTCCCTGGCTGGCCTGAGCTGCTCTTTCCTTAAATAGCCCTATCTGTGTATGTGTGTGCGTACGTGCATTTACACTACTGTAAATACACCCAGGGCTTTTCTTGCAATACTTATCTTCTCCACTGAGTGGCAGGATTTAGCCAGGTTTTATACAGGGTCCTGAAACAGAGTAAGAGGCCCTAACTGGTGTTTTACTCTTATCACAGGCTCAGTGAGAGACAGGATCTGTAAAGCTAAAGTCCACTGAGGACTGATCCATTACCCATCGATAGCAGCAACACACACACACACACACACACACACACACACACACACACACACACACACACACACACACACACACACACACACACACACACACACACACAGACTGTCAGAGGCATAAATCTAGGCCTAATTGACTCTCCCCAGCCACTTCTTCCCACAGGACCCAATAATAACAGGCGCTCCGCTGGCCTGTTCCTGCCCTAGCCCTAACCCAGCAGGCTCCCCCAGCCTGAACCTAGCTTCAGCTACAGCTATGTTTCCCTCTCCAGCCCCAACCCCAGCCCCAACCCGCTGAGAGCTGCTTCATCTGGTGTCAGGAAAACGTGTTTCAAGGGACAGTTAGGCTATATATTTGATCTGTACAGTGTAGCTCTGCAATAAAGAAATAGTGCACACACACACACAAAAACAAATAAACACACCTTTTCCCAGCTATTCTCTTTGGAATCTAGCATTAGAAGACTGCGTGAGAATGGGAGTGAGTAGGACAGGGCAGGGCCAACGTGCTACAGCTCTCCTGTTTTCACAGGGCTTGTTTCAGGGGCTGACCTGGCTGTTTTTGGCTGCTTCTAACAGGGTTCTCTTTCTCTCTTTCTCACCCCCAATCTCTTTCCCTCTCTCTTACTTTTTTTTAAACCTTCTGACTGAAACATCAGAAATGTCACTCGTTCAGACCATTGATGGGAAATGTGGGAGTTCTACTTTCTCAGCTAAGCCCTTCATTAACTAGTCTCTCTTGTTCTCTCCTGTCCTGTCCTGTCCCCTCCTGTCCTGTCCTCTCCTCTCCTGTCCTGTCGCCTCCCGTCCTCTCCTGTCCTGTCCTATCCTCTCCTGTCCTGTCCTGTCCCCTCCTGTCCTGTCCTCTCCTGTCCTGTCCTCTCCTGTCCTGTCCCCTCCCGTCCTCTCCTGTCCTGTCCTCTCCTGTCCTCTCCTCTCCTCTCCTCTCCTCTCCTCTCCTCTCCTCTCCTCTCCTCTCCTCTCCTCTCCTCTCCTCTCCTCTCCTCTCCTCTCCTCTCCTCTCCTCTCCTCTCCTCTCCTCTCCTGTCCTGTCCTGTCCTGTCCTGTCCCCTCCCGTCCTCTCCTGTCCTGTCCTATCCTCTCCTGTCCTGTCCTGTCCTCTCCAGTCCTATCCTCTCCTATCCTGTCCTGTCCTGTCCTCTCCAGTCCTGTCCTATCCTGTCCTGTCCTGTCCTCTCCAGTCCTGTCCTATCCTCTCCTATCCTCTCCTGTCCTGTCCTATCCTCTCCTGTCCTGTCCTCTCCTGTCCTGCATTTTTATATTTATTCTGGATCCCCATTAGCTGCTGCCAAGGCAGCAGCTACTCTTCCTGGGGTCCAATCACAATTACATACAATAAAACAATACATAACACAACACATTATTACACACTACTCTACCATAACATATCTACAATACAACACATTATTACACACTACTCTACCATAACATATCTACAATACAACACATTATTACACACTACTCTACCATAACATATCTACAATACAACACATTATTACACACTACTCTACCATAACATATCTACAATACAACACATTATTACACACTACTCTACCATAACATATCTACAATACAACACATTATTACACACTACTCTACCATAACATATCTACAATACAAAATCAATAATAAAGCAAAGTAACAATATTAAAATGTATGTGTATGTAGAGTACGAGACCTGTCCTCTCCTCTCCTGTCTTCTCCTGTCCTCTTATGTCCTGTCCTCTCCTGTCCTCTCTTGTCCTCTCCTGTCCTGTCCTATCCTGTCCTCTCTTGTCCTCTCCTGTCCTATCCTCTCCTGTCTTATCTTCTCCTTTTCAGTCCTCTCCTCTCCTGTCCTGTCCAGTCCTCTCCTGTCCAGTCCTCTCCTGTCTGTCTCTTTGGTCTGGTTCATATTATCGTTCATCCTGCAAGTATTATAGTTACCTCTCCATCTTTGGTTTGGACACACACACACACACACACACACATACACACACACACACACACACACACACACACACACACACACCCACACCCACACCCTCTTGCTGCAGGCTGATATGGTATCTGTTGTGGTTGGGCTAATTGGCGTGTTGTAGTCTGGTCTCTTCAGACGGAACTCTTTAAGAGCTGTCTCCTGATTCGCTGTTCTCTCTCTCCACTAACGAAGCCTCTCAGCTGTCATTAAAACTCCACTGTAAATACCAGCAAACCCCCCCTCACACACCCACACACACACACACACACACACACACACACACACACACACACACACACACACACACACACACACACACACACACATGCACCCTGAGCACCGCATACTCGCCACGCTCTGTTGATCCCCCAGAATGTTGGAGCGGAAAAGTTTATCGGGACAAAATTATACCCCTCCAATCCCCTCTCCTCTCTCTCATCCCTCCCCCATATCTGGAGAGCTTTGATTTTCTTTGATTTTCCCTTTGTCTTTTGAAAGTGCACTTAAAGCCTATAGCTGATAGGCAGACACATTTAAACACATGGAATCTTTTTTTTCTACACATGCGATTGAAGTCCCCCCCCCCCCTTCTGATGGTGAAGGGTGTGTGTAATTGGTCAGGGGGTGTGTCTATGACACCACTGCCTATGGGCTACAGTTGAACCTTTGGTTCATTTCCTTTGTACAGGATGCATTATATCATTATAGTTGATGCTATTTGTTCCATATGCCCGCTGCTTTGACACATATGGACCAGAGCGATGCTTTGATGACATGCTCTCAATGACTTCATGGTGCAGCCACTTGTTACCAGAATGGTTAGATCCATGCTCTTGTATTTCTATATGATGACTGAACACACATACACACATATTCACACACGCTTACACACACACACACATGCACATCATTTTAAACATGCAGTCGCACACACACTGCTGTTGGACCATGCATTGTTCTCCAAAAACACACACTCACTCACACACACTCTGCTAGAAGAGGATTACAAGTGGCGAGGATTCTTAGTGTGTGTGTGTGTGTGTGTGTGTGTGTGTGTGTGTGTGTGTGTGTGTGTGTGCGTGTGCGTGTGCGTGTGCGTGCATTCTGGCTCTGTCTGAGGTCTACTCTGACAACAGTAATCCTCTCACATCCAGAGTGAACACGCTTGACAAGATAAGATAAGCCTCACACACTCTCCTTAGTAGAGTCATGTAGGATACATTCACACGTGTTTGTGTGTGTGTGTGTTACATCTGGGATATAATCATACATATGGAAGGTCAATTTGGAATTAATGTTAGTCTGACATGTCTGGTGAGTGGTCTGGTCTGGTGAGTGGTCTGGTCTGGTGAGTGGTCTTCATAGAGCTCAACTCTTCCTGACTTTTCTGTTTCTGTCTTCTACCACCTGTAACTGTTTGTGTATCTCTCACTCTGTTCTATGTACTTCTACTCTAATACTTGTGGCCCTAGCTACAGTGGGGAGAACAAGTATTTGATACACTGCCGATTTTGCAGGTTTTCCTACTTACAAAGCATGTAGAGGTCTGTAATTTTTATGATAGGTACACTTCAACTGTGAGAGACGGTATCTAAAACAAAAATCCAGAAAATCACATTGTATGATTTTTAAGTAATTAATTTGCATTTTATTGCATGACATAAGTATTTGATACATCAGAAAAGCAGAACTTAATATTTGGTACAGAAACCTTTGTTTGCAATTACAGAGATCATACGTTTCCTGTAGGTCTTGACCAGGTTTGCACACACTGCAGCAGGGATTTTGGCCCACTCCTCCATACAGACCTTCTCCAGATCCTTCAGGTTACGGGGCTGTCGCTGGGCAATACGGACTTTCAACTCCCTCCAAAGATTTTCTATTGGGTTCAGGTCTGGAGACTGGCTAGGCCACTCCAGGACCTTGAGATGCTTCTTACGGAGCCACTCCTTAGTTGCCCTGGCTGTGTGTTTCGGGTCGTTGTCATGCTGGAAGACCCAGCCACGACCCATCTTCAATGCTCTTACTGAGGGAAGGAGGTTGTTGGCCAAGATCTCGCGATACATGGCCCCATCCATCCTCCCCTCAATACGGTGCAGTCGTCCTGTCCCCCTTTCAGAAAAGCATCCCCAAAGAATGATGTTTCTACCTCCATGCTTAATGTTGGGATGGTGTTCTTGGGGTTGTACTCATCCTTCTTCTTCCTCCAAACACGGTGAGTGTAGTTTAGACCAAAAAGCTATATTTTTGTCTCATCAAACCACATGACCTTCTCCCATTCCTCCTCTGGATCATCCAGATGGTCATTGGCAAACTTCAGACGGGCCTGGACATGCACTGGCTTGAGCAGGGGGACCTTGCGTGCGCTGCAGGATTTTAATCCATGACGGCGTAGTGTGTTACTAATGGTTTTCTTTGAGACTGTGGTCCCAGCTCTCTTCAGGTCATTGACAAGGTCCTGCCGTGTAGTTCTGGGCTGATCCCTCACCTTCCTCATGATCATTGATGCCCCACGAGGTGAGATCTTGCATGGAGCCCCAGACCGAGGGGTGATTGACCGTCATCTTGAACTTCTTCCATTTTCTAATAATTGCACCAACAGTTGTTGCCTTCTCACCAAGCTGCTTGCCTATTGTCCTGTAGCCCATCCCAGCCTTGTGCAGGTCTACAATTTTATCCCTGATGTCCTTACACAGATCTCTGGTCTTGGCCATTGTGGAGAGGTTGGAGTCTGTTTGATTGAGTGTGTGGACAGGCGTCTTTTATACAGGTAACGAGTTCAAACAGGTGCAGTTAATACAGGTAATGAGTGGAGAACAGGAGGGCTTCTTAAAGAAAAACTAACAGGTCTGTGAGAGCCGGAATTCTTACTGGTTGGTAGGTGATCAAATACTTATGTCATGCAATAAAATGCAAATGAATTACTTAAAAATCATACAATGTGATTTTCTGGATTTTTGTTTTAGATTCCGTCTCTCACAGTTGAAGTGTACCTATGATAAAAATTACAGACCTCTACATGCTTTGTAAGTAGGACAACTTGCAAAATCGGCAGTGTATCAAATACTTGTTCTCCCCACTGTATGTCCCTTGTATGTATTTTTGTATACTTTCCATCTTTGTGTGTCTGTGTTTTGTCTTGACTTCTGTCTTGTTGGGAAAAGGTGGTGTCCTGCATCCTCCATGCCTTCTGAGGTGCTTCAGTTTAGAGTGATGCTGCTACCTGTTGTAGTGACTTCAGTAGCGACATCAGTAGTGACTTCAGTAGTGACATCTGTAGTGACTTCATTAGTGACTTCATTAGTGACTTCATTAGTGACTTCAGTAGTGACATCTGTAGAGACATTGGTAGTGACTTCAGTAGAGACATCTGTAGAGACATCAGTAGTGACATCAGTAGTGACTTCAGTAGAGACATCAGTAGTGACTTCAGTAGTGACTTCAGTAGTGACATCAGTAGTGACTTCAGTAGTGACATCTGTAGAGACATCTGTAGAGACTTCAGTAGTGACTTCAGTAGTGACTTCAGTAGTGCTGCTGTTGTCTTATAGTAGTGCTAGTATTGCATACCTTTGAGTGAGTGAGTGAGTGAGTGTTGCATGGTGACTGTCTGGACTCTGGACTATCTAGGTGAATAAGAACACTACAGAGATCTATGAACAGTGGCCATGCTGGTTTGAGATCGATTAAAATACATGTAATTTCTTCCATTATTCCCATATGCATATCTCTGCCCACTCAATCTCTCCCTTACACCCTGTTCAACATGAAAAGAAAAACAAGACTTGATGAGATGTCGATGTTATACTGTGAGTTTAACTGGCAGAGCTGTGTGTGTGTGTCTGTGTTAGCATTAATTATTGATAGCAGAAGCTTGCAGATAGCGCATGTGCTAGCTGAAAGTGTTGCTAAGCGAGCGCTTTAGCGTGTTAGAGACAGCTGAGAGAGAGACGGAGCGAGAGAGAGAGAGAGAGAGAGAGAGAGAGAGAGAGAGAGAGAGGAGCGAGCGAGAGCGAGAGAGAGAGAGAGAGAGAGAGAGAGAGAGAGAGAGAGACGAAACACGAAGAGAGGGAGAGAGAAACCGAGAGACAAGGGAGAGAGAGATGCACCTGTAGCGTCTCCTGCTTTTAGCTCTGTTAGCAATAGCACCTCCAACGATTACCTCTTCCTCAACTAACTAGGGAGACAGACCAAGAGAAGGAGCGAAGAGGAGGAGGACAGGGAGACAGAAGGAGAGAAGAGAGAAGAGGAGGAGGACAGGGAGACAGAAGGAGAGAAGAGGAGGAGGACAGGGAGACAGAAGGAGGGAAGAGAGAAGAGGAGGAGGACAGGGAGACAGAAGGAGAGAAGAGGAGGAGGACAGGGAGACAGAAGGAGGGAAGAGGAGGAGGACAGGGAGACAGAAGGAGAGAAGAGAGAAGAGGAGGACAGGGAGACAGAAGGAGGGAAGCGGAGGAGGACAGGGAGACGGGGAAAGAACAAGAGCACTTGATAGAGAGATGAAGCTTACTGAAGAGTGAGAGATTATTACAGAAATAACAGATGCAGAGAGAAATAGAGTGAAGGTGTGAGACGTGAAGGAAAAGTTGAGGTGGGGAAAAGAACCGAGAAAGAGAGGAGACAGAGAAAGAGAAAGAGAGGAAGAAAGAATGGACAGACCGAGACAGATATACTCTGCCAGCGGTGTGTGTGAGAGTGTGAGTGTGAGTGATAAGATGATGAGTCGTCAAGCTTACTTCTACCGGGTCCCTCCTCAGGAGCTGCACAGGAGGAGCCAGCAGGACCCCACCAAGACTAAGGCCCTGCAGACTGTCATTGATATGAAGGTAAGTCCTACTATGGATCCCAAAACAGATAGTGTGTTAGTCGTTGATATGACGACAGGCCTAACAACTGCTTGACAATTAACCAACACAAACAGGCCTGTAGTCTGACTTTTTGATAGGCCCACATTTAAGTCAGACGGCAACAGTAGTTCATCTAATGATCTGGTATCAGTTTCATATTGAAACAGAGTGAATTATTGATAGCCTGTAAGGTGAGCATAGTTGATTATCTCACTGAATTCAGGAAAGATCACATTACAAAAGAGGATACATATTGTTACAATACACACACACACACACACACATACACACACACACACACACACACACACACACACACACACACACACACCAGTTTAAGAGTGAGTGTGTGTTGACTAGGGTCTATATGGGGCCGTTTCCAGGGAAGACATATTGGCCCATGCAGAGTAGAGCACTTATTCAATTTGTTTCAAATGTCACATATGGAAGCTTTCACTCTCATCTCAAGCCTTTGAAGTCAGTAGGAGCTGTGAAAAATGCAGTTGACTCCACATGCAAGCACACACACACACACACATACACACTTTGTGTTAATTCAGCACATGCCTCTACCAAGTGTGGTTTATAGCTAAACCACAGTTATTTTTCACACATTTTGTCATTTGTCCTCCCATTTACAGATTGCACATTTTTAGAAGGAAGTGGCTTTAGTTCTTGAAGCAGCATTTATTTATTGCTGAGGGAATATTAGAGAGAAAAAATCAAAGAAACATATTGATATAAGAGTGAGTGAGATGGAGAGATGTTTTCTATGGTGATGGTTAGAGGTTGGCAAACGGAATGTGTGTTATGTTCTGTGTGTTATTTTCTGTGTGTTATGTTCTGTGTGTTATGTTCTGTGTGTTATGTTCTGTGTGTTAGTCATGAGAGCAAAGTGTTGTGACTTCTGAGTGTAAAAAACATCTGTGTTGTAATTAGTGCTCGATTTTGTTTGTGGCAATGTGTGTGTTATGTTGTTGGTGCTGAGACGTGTGTGTTGTGTTGTAATGAGTGTCTGAGACGTGTGTGTTGTGTTGTAATGAGTGTCTGAGACGTGTATGTTGTAATGAGTGTCTGAGACGTGTATGTTGTATTGAGTGTCTGAGACGTATGTGTTGTGTTGTAATGAGTGTCCTGAGACGTGTGTGTTGTGTTGTAATGAGTGTCTGAGACGTGTATGTTGTATTGAGTGTCTGAGACGTGTATGTTGTATTGAGTGTCTGAGACGTGTGTGTTGTGTTGTAATGAGTGTCTGAGACGTGTGTATTTGTGTTATGTGATTTCAGACCACACCCCCTTTCTGTTTTGATCCTGACGTGATCTGGCAGGTACAGTAGGATCTCCTCATCCCACCCCTCTACCTGCTCTAGTCTCCTCCCATGGCAATCCTCAATACATGACACACATCTACAGTGTGCAATAAAGCCCTTAACAATCCTCAATGTGTATTGTCTCTACTGCAGGCTGTGATTGTACAGTAGCCGGTCTGTCAGTCACTCTTCTCTCCCTGCACATTGGTTTCTAACCCCATACAGTTGGAGTGAAACATGATGACGTTCTGCATCCCAACATAAACTGAACATGGGGTAGCAAGTAGAAGATATCATAATCAATGTGTTGGAAATGGCCTTTACAATCAAGTTTTGCCAAAGGTGGAACTTTTTTTGTGTTGAGATATGACCCCCTATTTTCTATATAGATTATTTTCACTTTTTTGGTTTCTTTGTGTGTAATCTCTGTGTGGTTTCTGTACATGGTGTGTTTTGTCTGATTTGAGAGGAACACATGAGATGATGCATGTTGCTGCTGTGTTGCTTTGATGGTTTGGATTCGTCTGCTTTGTGTGTTTTCCTCTGCATGTGTATTCATATAGCTACTGTAACACAAAGACAGTAAAACAAAGACTAGCTTGGGGCAAGGGGTATAGTTTGGGGTGGATGTGTGTGAGCATAGGTTTGTGAATTGGGTGTAGGCATGCAGGATGTAAAATCATGTAGGTGTGTGTGTGTAGTGTGTGTGCATGTAGGATGATATGCAGTATACCATAGTGTATGTTGGGGCGGCGGTGGATGGGGTGGGGGATGTCAGTAGAGTTCTAGTAATCGAGGTCAGATGCTTGCATGCAGCCTGAGGTTTCTACCGATGCCATCATACAATCTGCTTCCATTTATTCCATTACCTTCTCATCTTCTCCAAGGTTTACCGTTTAACGTGTGTCTGGTCTTATGGAGCTAAACAAGCTCAGAACCTGTCCCATTCCCTCATAGATACTGTGCATGCAGGAACAAATACAACCCGCTTTGTCACTATACAGAACTCTGGCCTTTTCCCTCCCTTTACTATTGGACCCAGTCACTGGTTCAGTTGTATGTCCTGGCTAGGACGGGTCTGCTTTTGTCTGTGTGCCAGTCAATCACTATTACACACCTGTCTTTTCAGCTAATAATCAAGACTGGTATCTATCTCACCCATACTGTCCCATTTAGCTCTCTGTGTGCCTTGTTCTCCTCTGTGTGTCTCTGGGTACGGTGTCATGTCTGCTTGCAGTCTCGTCTCTTCTTCTCTTTTCTGTTCATCTTTTTTGTCATCAACCCTTTATTAAATATAAACTTTGAGAGGCTGACTCCGCGTCGACCCTTGCCGTCTCGACTCTACCTCCTTTCTATTCACACCTTTTACAAGCCATCATGGCCTTTTCTGTGGCTGACGTTGGTTTCTCCCCCTCTTGGCTGGTGTGTGTACTGTAGGACACTAAGATATCGTCTCTGGAGAGGAACATCCGAGACCTGGAGGATGAGGTCCAGTTGATGAAGACAAGTGGGCTGCTCCACCCTGGCGACCGCCTGGATGAACTCAAACACATGGAGGTCTACAAGAGCCACTCCAAGTTCATGAAGAAACAGGTAGAGAGAGACTCACTGGACTGGTGTCACTCTGCTTGACATCTCCGCATGTTGCTATGGTTGTGTATGTCGCCTCTGCATGGTTGTGAAGAAGCAAAGTATCACGTCAACAGCACTGTTAATTGTGCATGTGTCGACTGCATGTGTCTATGCTTTCTCCTTTACTGGGCTCTGTGCATGTCACTATTGGATGTCACTGCCATGTCTCTACTGCATGTGCCTCCTTCAACTTCAACATCTCATCTCCAGTCCTATCCACTGCATGTCCTAACCATATGTTTACTGTTTGCAAGGTATCACATCAACTGTACTCTGCATGCCTCTACAGTTGTCTGTGCAAAACCTTTATGTTTCTACTATCTCTGGTCAAAACTTTCTGGCTTTTCAGCCAAGACACAAAAGGATTGAGCCGTCACTCACTTTGGAAAATCTTGACTGAACCAACTATTTCACCAAACTCTCTTCACTTCTCGTCGCCGCCATGACACAGCTTTTCGGCTTCTCCTCCAGCTCTCCATGGAAGACACAAGCCATATCGGTTTACGGGCGATGGTGTCCATTTGCACTACTTCCTTTGTCAGACAGGAAGCTGCAGTTTTATAAGAGCAAGGTCTGGTTTCTGTGGCGCAAGCTCTCTCTTATGGTTTATTCATATATACTCACACACACACACACACACACACACACACACACACACACACTGTCCAGTAAACACAAACCATCAATAATCCTACTCTACTCTAAATGGTACATCCAATATTCCATCGGTGTATCAACATGAAGCATTTATTTTAATGGGAAGGCCCGCTCTAATAGCTTTATGGGGTGATGTATGAATGGAGGTATATGAAAGGCCAGTGGTTTAATAACATCAGTGTTGGGTTTCAGAGCTCTGTGTGAGTGTCTGTGATGGCCCGGGGTCGATGAGTAGCGTTTCATGTGAAAATGTTTCTGTTTGGTTTGTTAATGGTGCTCTTTGTAGTCCCCATTTGACAGTGCATTGGGGAAGTTTCTGATGCAATCATAAAGGGATGTTTTTATGAATGGGGCTTTGACAGACGGCTATGAGCTAACAACAGCAGAGGAAGGAGCTCTCTCCTCATGGAGACTGGCCTGGAATGATACAACATACTGACGGCTGGAGTTTGGTGTCAGAGGCCTCGTCTTTCTGCACACACACACACACACACACACACACACACACACACACACACACACACACACACACACACACACACACAGCTACCCACCTCCCACACACACACACATATTTATCACATATATCCCTCGTCTACAGTATCTTCCTGGGACCTGGTCTTTCAGCGCGGGGGAGGTTGGTGGTGAGCTGAGGAGGAATCAAATAGGGGGACATTGATAAGGGGAGGACAGGCTGCTCTGATGAAGGGACAGGACAGCCTCTCTGGGTCTTTGGTTTCCTCACTGGGCTGCTTATCTGGGTCAGAGCCCCAACCAGGCCTGACCTAGTAGTATACTAGCCTTTAGAATGTACTCACAGCCCTTGACTTTTTCCACATTTTTGTTGTGTTACAGCCTGAATTTAAAATTGATTAAATTGAGATTTTTTTGTCACTGGCCTACACACAATACCCCATAATGTCAAAGTGGAATTATGTTTTATTAAATTAATAAAAAATGAAAAGCTGAAATTACTTGAGTCAATAAGTATGCAACCCCTTCGTCATGGCAAGCCTAAATAAGTCCAGAAGTAAAAATGTGCTTAACAGGTGACATAATAAGTTGCATGGACTCTGTGTACAATAATAGTTTTTAACATGATTTTTGAATGACTACCTCATCTCTGTACCCCTCATATACAATTATCTGTAAGGTCCCTCAAACACAGATTCAGCCACAAACACTAAGGATGTTTTCCAATGCCTCGCACAGAAGGGCACCTGTTGGTAGATGGGTAAAGATTTTTTTTAAAGCAGATATTGAATATCCCTTTGAGCATGGTGAAGTTATTAATTACACTTTGGATGGTGTATCAATACAACCAGTCACTACAAAGATACAGGCGTCCTTCCTAACTGTTGCCAGAGAGGAAGGAAACCGCTCAGGGATTTCACCATGAGGCCAATGGTGATTTTAAAACAGTTTAAAATCACAATTTAATGGCTGTGATAGGAGAAAACTGAGGATGGATCAACAACATTGTAGTTACTCCACAATACTAACCTAATTGACAGAGTGAAAAGAAGGAAACCTGTACAGAACAACAAATATTCCAAAACATGCATCCTGTTTGCAACAAGGCACTAAAGTAATACTGCAAAAGATGTGGCAAAGCAATTAACTTTTTGTCCTGAATACAAAGTGTTATGTTTGGGGCAAATCCAATACAACACATTATTGAGAACCACTCTCCATATTTTCATGCATGGGTGGTGGCTGCATCATGTTATGGGTATGCTTGTAATCGTTAAGGACTGGGGAGTTTTTCAGGATGAAAAAGAAACGGAAAGGAACTAATCACAGGCAAAATCCTAGAAGAAGAGATTAATTCACCTTTCGGCAGGAAAATAACCACAAATATCTACACTGGAGTTGCTTACCAAGAAGACAGTGAATGTTCCTGAGTGGCAAGTTACAGTTTTTACTTAAATCTGCTTGAAAGTCTGTGGCAAGACCTGAAAATGGTTGTCTAGCAATGATCAACAACCAATTTGACAGAGCTTGAAGAATTTTGAAAAGAATGATGGGCAAATGTTGCACAATCCAGGTGTGGAAAGCTCTTAGAGACTTACCCAGAAAGACACAGCTGTAATAGATAAGACCTTGCTACCATGGAAAGGTAAATAACTGTCAATTTGTGGAAAAATCGCCCTGATTAACTCTTTAGTATTATCCCAGTTGACCTATTTGCTTATGGTCTTGCCTACGCCTAGCGAACAGTTTTTTAAATTATATGAGAAAAACAGATTCAATTTTATTTGGAACGGCAAGCCAGACAAAATTAAACGGGCCTATTTATATAATGAATATTAAAGCATTAGACCTATCACTAAAAGCTTCAGTCATACAAAAGTTAAACTTAAATCTGAACTTGCATTAAAGAACATAATTGGTTAAAGAAAACTGTGATAAATAAAAAAGTATACCAGTTTCATTTAAGGACCGAAGGATTGACAGCCGTCCCATATAGATTGCAAAATAGTTGGTAAGAGATTTTTGACGTACCGATTCCATGGCATAGTGTTTATGAACTGATACGCAAAACGACGCCGGATTCAAAACTTATAATTTTTCAATTTAAATTATTATATTAAATTCTTGCTACCAATAGAATGTTATTTACATGGGGGATACAATCTTCCCAGCTCTGCAGATTTTGCTGCGAAGAGACAGAATCATTAGATCATTTATTTTGGTACTGTCCATTTGTAGCTTGTTTTTGGACACAGGTCCAGGAATGGCTAAAGGATTGCAATATTTACCTGGAGCTAACCCTTCAGATAGCACTACTGGGTGATCTGAAAAGTCATAGTCAATCAATCAATAATATAATAATACTTTTAGCAAAAATGTTTATTTTTAATTTACAATCTGTAGAAACAATGAGAATAGAAAGGTTCAGAACTTTTGTAACACATCACAGTACAGTTTACATTTACATTTTAGTAGACACTCTTATCCAGAGCGACTTACAGTTAGTGAGTGCATACATTATTATTTTTTTCATACTGGCCCCCCGTGGGAATCGAACCCACAACCCTGGCGTTGCAAACACCATGCTCTACCAACTGAGCTACATACCTGCCGGCCATTCCCTCCCCTACCCTGGACGACACTGGGCTAATTGTGCGCCGCCCCATGGGTCTCACGGTCGCGGCCGGCTACGACAGAGCCTGGATTCGAACCAGGATCTCTAGTGGCACAGCTAGCAATGCGATGCAGTGCCTTAGACCACTGCGCCACTCGGGAGACACTGCGCCACTCGGGAGACAGTTGAAAAATATATGGCAAATAGAAATCCAAGAAGGATG
Organism: Coregonus clupeaformis; assembly: GCF_020615455.1. Lineage (NCBI taxonomy): Eukaryota > Metazoa > Chordata > Actinopteri > Salmoniformes > Salmonidae > Coregonus > Coregonus clupeaformis. Next base: position 45,832,839 of record NC_059221.1, on the reverse strand, counting down.
GTGTTAAGAGATGTGTTGAATGGAGTTGAAGGATGGGACTAATAACAACTAACAACAACTAATAAGAACAAGATAACTAATTATGTAAAGCATACTGTGTCCATAATAAGTATATAGGTTATAGGTTGAGAGCTTTTGTGAAAGAGTACAGTTAGAAATATATGGCATATAGAAGCAAACCGGATGGACATCATGAAAATGATCGGAGAGGTTGAGGGTAGAGGAAGTTCAGGAGTAAAAACAAACAAAATATAATTATTGTAAAATTGACTGGGTCAATAAAATGTATATAGTATATATAAGCTGGAAGTAGAGGCCTAAGCATTGTTGTTCACTAGTTTACTCCAATTAGGGAAGGGGTGGTGGGGTTGGAAAGTAATAAAGGGAAATATATTTTTTTAAAGGATATGTGTATGTGTATGTGTGTGTATGTGTATATATATATATATATATGTATATATGTGTGTGTGTGTGTGTGTATGTATGTGTATGTATATGTACAGTGGGGAGAACAAGTATTTGATACACTGCCGATTTTGCAGGTTTTCCTACTTACCAAGCATGTAGAGGTCTGTAATTGTTATCATAGGTACACTTCAACTTTGAGAGATGGAATCTAAAACAAAAATCCAGAAAATCACATTGTATGATTTTTAAGTAATTAATTTGCATTTTATTGCATGACATAAGTATTTGATCACCTACCAACCAGTAAGAATTCTAGCTCTCACAGACCTGTTAGTTTTTCTTTAAGAAGCCCTCCTGTTCTCTACTCATTACCTGTATTAACTGCACCTGTTTGAACTCGTTACCTGTATAAAAGACACCTGTCCACACACTCAATCAAACAGACTCCAACCTCTCCACAATGGCCAAGACCAGAGAGATGTGTAAGGACATCAGGGATAAAATTGTAGACCTGCACAAGGCTGGGATGGGCTACAGGAAAATAGGCAAGCAGGTTGGTGAGAAGGCAACAACTGTTGGCACAATTATTAGAAAATGGAAGAAGTTCAAGATGACGGTCAATCACCCTCGGTCTGGGGCTCCATGCAAGATCTCACCTCGTGGGGCATCAATGATCATGAGGAAGGTGAGGGATCAGCCCAGAACTACACGGCAGGACCTGGTCAATGACCTGAAGAGAGCTGGGACCACAGTCTCAAAGAAAACCATTAGTAACACACTACGCCGTCATGGATTAAAATCCTGCAGCGCACGCACGGTCCCCCTGCTCAAGCCAGCGCATGTCCAGGCCCATCTGAAGTTTGCCAATTACTATCTGGATGATCCAGAGGAGGAATGGGAGAAGGTCATGTGGTCTGATGAGACAAAAATTGAGCTTTTTGGTCTAAACTCCACTCGCCGTGTTTGGAGAAAGAAGAAGGATGAGTAAAACCCCAAGAACACCATCCCAACCATGAAGCATGGAGGTGGAAACATCATTCTTTGAGGATGATTTACTGCAAAGGGGACAGGACGACTGCACCGTATTGAGGGGAGGATGGATGGGGCCATGTATCGCGAGATCTTGGCCAACAACCTCCTTCCCTCAGTAAAAGCATTGAAGATGGGTCGTGGCTGGATCTTCCAGCATGACAACGACCCGAAACACACAGCCAGGGCAACTAAGGAGTGGCTCCGTAAGAAGCATCTCAAGGTCCTGGAGTGGCCTAGCCAGTCTCCAGACCTGAACCCAATAGAAAATCTTTGGAGGGAGCTGAAAGTTCATATTGCCCAGCGACAGCCCCGAAACCTGAAGGATCTGGAGAAGGTCTGTACGGAGGAGTGTGCCAAAATCCCTGCTGCAGTGTGTGCAAACCTGGTCAAGACCTACAGGAAACGTATGATCTCTGTAATTGCAAACAAAGGTTTCTGTACCAAATATTAAGTTCTGTTTTTCTGATGTATCAAATACTTATGTCATGCAATAAAATGCAAATTAATTATTTAAAAATCATACAATGTGATTTTCTGGATTTTTGTTTTAGATTCCGTCTCTCACAGTTGAAGTGTACCTATGATAAAAATGACAGACCTCTACATGCTTTGTAAGTAGGAAAACCTGCAAAATCGACAGTGTATCAAATACTTGTTCTCCCCACTGTGTATATATATATATATATATATATATATATATATATATATATATATATATATATATATATATATATACATATATATATATATATATATATATATATATATATATATATATATATATATATATATTTGCGAGAAAAAATAACAAATGGGGGATTGGAATTGATGCAGACAATTACATTAATGGAAGTTACAATCGATCTGCAATATTAAAGCTGATCTACCCCCTAAAAAAAATTACTGCCAAAGGTGATTCTAAAATGTATTGAATCAGGGGGCTGAATACTTATCTAATCAAAATGTACAGTATTAGTTTTTAATTTTTTATAAATAAAAAAATGTTTTTCTTCCACTTTGACAGAGTATTTAGTGTAAATTATTGACAATAAAATCCATTTTAATCCCACTTTGTAAAAACAAAATGTGGATAAAGTAAAGGGGTGTGAATACTTCATATATACAGTGCATTCGGAAAGTATTCAGACCCCTTGACTTTTTCCACGTTTTGTTACTTTACAGCCTTATTCTAAAATTGATTCAATTGTTATTTCCCCCTCATCAATCTACACACAATACCCCATATTGACAAAGCAAAAACAGGTTTTTAGATATTTTTCCAAATTGTATAAAAATTGAAAACGGAAATATCACATTTACAGAAGTATTCAAACCCTTTACTCAGTACTTTGTTGAAGCACCTTTGGCAGCGATTACAGCCTCTAGTCGTCTTGGGTATGACACTACATGCTTGGCACACCTGTATTTGGGGAGTTTCTCCCATTATTCTCTGCAGATCCTCTCAAGCTCTGTCAGGTTGGATGGGGAGTATCGCTGTACAGCTATTTTCAGGTCTCTACAGAAATGTTCGATTGGGTTCAAGTCCGGGCTCTGGCTGGGCCACTCAAGGACATTCAGAGACTTGTCCTCAAGCCACTCCTGCAGTGTCTTGGCTGTGTGCTTAGGGTCATTGTCCTGTTAGAAGGTGAACATTCGCCCCAGTCTGAGGTCCTGAGCGCTCTGGAGCAGGTTTTCATCAAGGATCTCTCTGTACTTTGCTCCGTTCATCTTTCCCTCGATCCTGACTAGTCTCCCAGTCCCTGCCGCTGAAAAACATCCCCACAGCATGAATGCTGCCACCACCATGCTTCACCGTAGGGATGGTGCCAGGTTACCGCCAGACGTGAAGCTTGGCATTCAGGCCAAAGAGTTCAATCTTGGTTTCATCAGACCAGAGAATCTTGTTTCTCATGGTCTGAGAGTCCTTTAGGTGCCTTTTGGCAAACTACAAGCAGGCTGTCATGTGCCTTTTACGGAGGAGTGGCTTCTGTCTGGCCACTCTACCATAAAGGCCTGATTGGTGGAGTGCTGCTGAAATGGTTGTCCTTCTGGAAGGTTCTCCCATCTCCACAGAGGAGCTCTGTCAGAGGGACCATCGGGTTCTTGGTACCTCCCTGATTGCTAAGTTTGGCCGGGCGGCCAGCTCTAGGAAGAGTCTTGGTGGTTCCAAACTTCTTCCTTTTAAGAATGATGGAGGCCACTGTGTTCTTGGGGACCTTCAGTGCTGCAGAAATGTTTTGGTACCCTTCCCCAGATCTGTGCCTCGACACAATCCTGTCTTGGAGCTCTACGGACAATTCCTTCGACCTCATGGCTTGGTTTTTGCTCTGACATACACTGTCAACTGTGGGACCTTTATATAGACAGGTGTGTGCCTTTCCAAATCATGTCCAATCAATTGAATTTACCACAGGTGGACTCCAATCAAGTTGTAGAAACATCTCAAGGATGATCAATGGAAACAGGATGCACCTGTGCTTAATTTTGAGTCTCATAGCAAAAGGTCTGAATACTTATGTAAATTGGGTATTTCTGTTTAATTTTTAATACATTTGCAAAAATTCTAAAAACCTCTTTTCGCTTTGTCATTATGGAGTATTGTGTGTAGATTGATGAGGGAAAACATTTATTTAATCCATTTTAGAATAAGGCTGTAACGTTACACCACTGTGCACTGTAGATGCCAGTGGTGTAACTTCAGTTCTCCTAGAGTAAGTGTAAAGCTTTCACTCACTATTGGGCTATTAGTGATAATAAACTACTATTGCTTAGTGATGCTAGGTCAGTGTAAGGTAGTGATGGCGTGTAGTTTAGAGGTTGTTTTGTTCTTGTGTTTTTGTCTCCGTAGGAGGCCGTGTGTCAGTGGGCCTGGGATCCTCCAGTGCCAGGGGCCCCCCACCACACTTAGACCCCCACCCCACCTTCCTCCTCTTTCAGCAGCCCTGAATAGCAGACCGCTCAGCAGTACCCCTCTTTTACCTTCTCTCTTTCATATCTCTCCCGTTTCTTTTTCTCAATTTTCTCTTCCTCTTTCTGTCCCCTCCACTCTCCCATCTTACCTCTCTCTCTTCTCTCTCTTTTTGCCTGTTTCTCTCTCCCTCTCTCTCTCTCTCTTTCTCCATCTCTATCCCCGTCTCTCTCTCTCTCTCTCTCTCTCTCTCTCTCTCTCTCTCTCTCTCTCTCTCTCTCTCTCTTTCTCCATCTCTATCCCTGTCTCTCTCTCTCTCTCTCTTTCTCCATCTCTATCCCCGTCTCTCTCTCTCTCTCTCTCTCTCTCTCTCTCTCTCTCTCTCTCTCTCTCTCTTGCTCTCTCTCTCTCTCTCTCTCTCTCTCTCGCTCTCTCTCTCTCTCTCTCTCTCAGAGTCAAAAGTGATTGGCCCAGCTTTCTCTCTCCCTCTCAGAATTCTAAAGTCATGACATGCTCCCCGCCGAGCAGCACAATTAACAAATCTCCCTCAGAAATCAACCTCTCACATTTTTGGCACTGGAGCGCAGATGACAATCTTTGTGCACATAGCTAGCCCACTCGCAGAAAAAAACTGAGCAGGGAAAAAAACGAACGGGTCCATTTGATTTCCTTAGTGGTTGTTCTGTGCTGTTCTTTCAGCTCTTTCCCTTCAATTACACAATTTCAAAAACGATCAGTAATCTTACAGATATTTGAGTGTAATACAGCTTCTCATAACTATTTTTCTCCCCCTACGAGTGTTTTTCCTTGTCTCAGTTTGGGTGTTTGGACTGTTGTTTCCATGGGGCCTGTAGTAGTAGGAGTGTGTCTTGGATAGAGAAGCATTTCTAGTCTTCTAGAGGATTAATCATTCTGGCCCTCTGTGTGTATTGGAGAGTGTGTGTCCACGTCTGCCCTCCACGTTGTATTTATGTACTCAACAATGTCTCCAAGGTGATTGTGGAGGTTGGAGGATGTGTGTCACGTCCACAAGTTGATGGTGGGAGAAGAATTACCTAACTTTGACCTAAGATATTCTATATTTTCTCTGGAGTAGAAAATACAAACATTTGACCTCTCAACCAAACCTGAGATGCATGTTGTGTCAGCATGATTCTCCATATATCCCCTGTCAGTCCTCTGAAGGTGTGTGTTCTATATGCTGGCCATATGTGTGTGTTCTACAAGTTCTGGGTTTTAGTTGTGTGTAATAGGGGTTCTAGGAGCTTTTGGTTTTGCGCCATTCAGAATTGCTAAGGTATTTTATTATGGTTTAACGTGTGTGTGTGTGTGTGTGTGTGTGTGTCGTGACTGACAGGTAGACCAGCAGAAGCAGGAGCTGAATAAAAAGGAATCAGAGATGCAGGCCCTTCAGACCAAACTGGATGCTCTGACCAACCAGAACTCAGACTGCAAACAGCACATAGAGGTGCTCAAAGAATCACTCAGCGCCAAGGAGCAACGCTCTACCACACTGCAGACAGAGGTGAGAGTGTTTAAAAATACTGCACACACGCACAAACGCACACACGCAGCCAGGCAGGCTATGAGAGGCCTGTGCAGATCTTACCTAGTCATGGCCCTCCATTTAGTCTGTCTGGCCTGGTGCATTGGGTCTGTCTGGGAGAAAGAGCAACAAGCTCACGGGTTGACCAATTTGACTTCAGATTCTGACGTTTATCCACGTTTCTCTAAACGTCCAATTTCGAAGTTGCTCCAAATGTCAAATTTCGATGTGTTTTGGACACCCTAGCTTGCGGCTGCGACTCCTTTATGCGGCTCCTCCTGCAGTTTAGGGTTAAGGTTTGGGATAGGGTTAAAACCCCAAGAAATTAAACAAGTGTTTAGCACTGGGATTGAACAGGCGACCCTCGGAGCCAGAGCTCGCGGCTTAAGCCCATCCCCGTCCACAACACCATAGCAAAACCTAAGCCTACTTAATGGTAATAGCGCTCACCGTTGCCCCTAGTTGGAGGGTTTTAAAGGCATCTCTCAACGTCCTCGGGACATGGACCAACGTCCAATTTCGAAGTAAATCTTGAGCGACCTGGCAGGAGAGAAACTGAGGGAGGCTGAGGGAGACTGGCAGTGTTTTCATCTCTCTGTCTTTGAAGTCCTGAACTCTGTGGGTCTAATGATTTTATGAGGTGGGGGGTGAGGTGGGGGGCAGGTTAGCATTTTTCTCCAAACTTCTGTGGAGTTGGAAGCGATACTTTAGATGTCTTTGTGCGCGGCAGCGGAGAGCGGCTCACTAACGATGTCCACTCTTCATTACAGGAAGCAATTTGGGCCGAAATTAGGGCTAATAGTCTATACATGTGCAAGGAATTTTGGCGTAGCGGTGAGCCGAATACATCATACTTAAACGCCCACAAGAGCTGGAGCTGAAAGACGATGCCCATAGTTACCCATGATGTTGCACAACTATTTAAGTCAATAAGTCATCATTTTAGTAAAAGTATGATATATTTGGGCTTGAAGTGGGACATTCGTGGAAATCCGTGTCAATGCATTGTGTTTCCCCTATGACATGACATGCTAATCATTTTTGGTCTACATTTCTTCAGGGCCGGGTTTTAGTTTAAAGTTACCACCCACCAGCATGGCATTGTTTATTAATCAGAAACACCAGCAAAGTGTTTCTGATGAATACTTTTAACTTATTTTTTAGGTAGTCTGTATATATATCGTGGTCAAAACCATTCATCTTGGGGCGACGGGGGGAGCGGGTTTCCAAAATTCTATATCACATGCATTTTGACCATTTATCAAATGTTTGTGACCACGCTAGAAAACCAAGTATCTATCCTATAATGAAAAGGCACCTGCAAAAGAAAATTGCACAAACTCCTTTATCTATTTTGTTGTGCTGTTGTTACATTTGTATTAGGTGTTTCATGTCTGATGCGCTCTGGAAGATGTTTAAACTTTGGTGATAACAAGAGATGGCAAAGTCAAATATACTGGTTCCCCATATCCATCTTTGGCAAAGTCAAATATACTGGTTTCCCCTATCCATCTGTGGCAAAGTTTTCACTAAATGCTAATGACAAATCCAGCTCCAGAACCAGCCATAACCTAGCCAGCCGGCTAATCTTTTGAATATGGTGTAGCAACAACAGATAACATTAGCTAGATAGACAAGGTTAGCATGCTAGCTACACTGACAGCTGTCAGTGCTCTACTTGTTGTTATTTGTCCACCCCACGTGGAAATCACCACAATGTTCTCACCCCCAATTCGGGAATATGTATTAGTAGCCTGCGTCATTCTTCTGAGGTGGAAGCTAAACGAGAATTTCCACTCTAGGACAGGAATTAACGTTGAAATAGGGGCGGCATTGCCCTCTGGTTGGGGTCTTTAAAGGAATTGACTTTCAGTGGGTGGTGTGTGTGAGATTGTGTGTGTGTGACAGAGGGTCAATATATAATTGGCTGTAATGCACCTGACATTTGACACTTCGCTCTAACATGAGAGGCTGCTGGGATATGGATGGCCATAATGGGATCTGTCAGCCCTGATCTCACACACAAACATACACATACACACACACTCTCACACACAGTCAGTCAGTCAATCCCAATCTGGACCCCTATTCCCCCCATTCCAGTCTCTATATCCTTCAGTCTATCCCCGTGGCCATCACTCCATCTTGCCCTCCAGCTCTATCAGAGTGGATTAAAGCCTTGGCCTCAGAGCCAGGTTCCATAGAGGCTGACAGCCATGTTACTGGAGGGGTAGAGGGAGGGCCACAGACCCACAGACAGGCAGCCACTCTGGTACTGAAAAGAAGAAGAGTGGCTAGAGAGAACAGACGATGTAGTGTGATTTGAGGGAAGTAGAGAATCAAGGAAGACATAATAGAGTGGAATGGAAGTGCATTTATCAGACCCATCAAAGTTAAGGACCGCTCCTAAATGGGGTTGATTGAATCCATCTCTTGGTTTTCCTCTGTGGGAATGGAAAAAGATGTGTGTGTTCGTATGTGTGTGTGCGTGCGTGTTTAAGCACAGCATTGTGGAGGGTGCAGTGGAAATGTAACCCTGTAATAGGTGTGTGTTATCTGTCCTGCTGAGGTCAGTGTAGTGCTGAAACGGTACACCTGCAGATCAGGTAACCAGTCACACGGCCCTCCTGCATATTTAACTAGCCAATGAGAGAGTGGCAGGAAGCAGAGCTGTATTGGAGAAGTCAGAGAGCGGTGCACCACTGTTTGCTGGAGAGTTAGTATCACAGTTTTACTTTGAAAAGGTACAAAAATAATGAATCAATGCAGGGTTTTACCATGCTGTCTTTGTAAACGGGCTAAAACTGGAGTTGATCCTGTCCCTGATGCCTGCAGAGCAGTGGCTCTGTTGTATTCAGCAGTGGGGGTTATGAGTAGGCCCACTCTGAGCCTCGTGCTGCGACCATGTTGATAAATCACAGTGTGAAAATGGGTCCCACCTGTGCAACTGGCCTCCACAAAGGAGCCGGCAGGAGCCGACATGTCCGCCGGGTCACAGGCACAGCCAGGGGGGGAAACAGGAAAACACCCGCCACTCAAACCATGTCACAACACCGGGTCACAAGCACAGCCATAGGGGGAAACAGGAAAACACCCGCCACTCAAACCATGTCACAACACCGGGTCACAGTATGTGGCAGAGCTAGCGATTGTGTGTTTGCGGTTGAGCACTCATAAACCCTGGTGACCCCAAACCATGTCACACACACACACAACCCCAACCTTGTGCAAATACACGTCAGTTTTATGGTGCCCTTTTAAAGTGCGATGAGAGTTGGATTACCACCTTTCATAGTTGTCTCTAAAATCATCAGCTGTGAAGTGCTTTTGTTTGACACTGTTCGTTATCCAGGTTGGTGTGTGTGTGTGTTTGCATATGCGTGTGTGTGTGCATGGTAGTATGCACTGCAGTAACCCCAGTAGGGGTGTGTCTGTGTTGTTCTTTTCTGATCTCTGTGTGATGAATGGCCTGCATGGGTAGTGAGTCGTGAAAAGAGATGTGGTCTGAACCATGCTAACACAGAAAGATGTAGGCTCACTCTATTCAGGTCTCCTTATTCTGGTCTCTCTCTAGCTTTCTTTTTGTCTCTGTCTCTGTCTCTGTCTCTGTCTCTGTCTCTGTCTCTGTCTCTCTCTCTCATCTGAGGATGTTGAGGCAGGTGAGAACCTTCATATGGTAGGAACCAGGAAGTAGATTGTTGCTATGGCTGCAAAAGTCAGGATTAACCCAATGCCAGGAATACATCAAATATATCCTAACCCCTTACCAATAGAGTTTGGTTTGAACTGGACTGATCTGGACTGGAACTGGGTTTTTGTGATTTGTTACGATGTTGTTGACCATTTTAAATGGCTTTGACCTAGTTTGAACCGCCTCGAACGGGTTTGGAACTCATTTGACCTGGTTCGACCGCTGTGACCGTTCTCCGGCCGTCCTCTGTTCCTGTGTTCCATTAGTGTGGTTTGGGACGTGGTGTTAGCTGTGGAGTGTCAGGGCCCCCAGAACAAACATGGTGCGGTCCAAAGTAAAGCCCCCGCGTACAGGAGAGGCCATGTGGAAAAACCATAAAGAGGAGTTATAGGGGTCAGAGTGGGGATGAGATATTTAATGGTTTACACAGAGGGAGACGTAAACATGTGTGAGGCTGAACACACATCACAAATGGTAGAATACACACACACACTGTATGCTCCAAAACACATACTGCACGCTCAAACACACAACATAGTACATCATTAACTTTGCAGTCCTCCCAGATCATCCACTCCTCACACGCACATACACACACAAACACACACATACACACTGCCCACCCATGATACGTTTCCTATAGTGCAAAATGTCCAGGTAACAGGTGTGTGTAGTTGTCTTTAAACTGTGGGAGGTCAGGAGGTCAGTAAGCACACACAGAAACCTCTCCTGCGGTTTCACTGCTGAGGGAAAAATCTTGCAGAGGAAATCATATGCTACTGTGGAAGACTGTTTATGGACAGCTAGTCTTGTTGATCTAAGTTTTGGTTTCTTTTGTATACTGAACAAAAAATATAAAAGCAGCATGCAACAATTTCAAAGATTTTGCTGAGTTACAGTTCATACAAGGAAATCAGTCAATTGAAATAAATTCATTAGGCCCTAATCTATGGATTTCACATGACTGGGCAGGGACGCAGCCATGGGTGGGCCTGGGAGGGCATAGGCCCACCCACTTGGGAGCCAGGCCCAGCCAATCAGAATGAGTTTTTCCCCACAAAAGGGCTTTGTTACAGACAGGAATACTCCTCCGCACACAGCTCTGGTGGACGTTTCTGCAGTCAGCATGCCAATTGCACGCTCCCTCAAAACTTGACATCTGTGGCATTGTGTTGTGTGACAAAACTGCACATTTTAGAGTGGCCTTTTATTGACCCCAGCACAAGGTGTACCTGTGTAATGATCATGCTGTTTGATCAGCTTCTTGATATGCCACACCTGTCAGGTGGATGGATTATCTTGGCAAAGGAGAAATGCTCACTAACAGGGATGTAAACAAATTTGTGCACAAAATGTGAGAGAAAAAGCTTTTTGTGCGTATGGAACATTTCTGGGATCTTTTATTTCAGCTCATGAAACATGGGACCAACACTTTACATGTTGCGTTTATATTATTTTTCAGTGTAGAACTTTCAGACAAAATGTAATTCTATTTATCTATAAAGTTGTGAGATCTTTGACTCTATCTCAAACCTAATATAGCGTAGTGTAGCTGAGGAAGCTCATCATTTGGAAAGGGTCCTAATGGTTTAGTCAAAATAAATGGGTCATTATATGGCACAACTGATTCAGAATATTAACGGTGAGTTTTACAAGTCTGTGGTTTTTCCTCTCTTTCTCTCTCTTGCTCTCGCTCTCAATTTTCAATTGAAGGTCTCTCTCTTTCTCCATTTGAAATGTTTGTCCTTTAGCAGACGCTCGTAGTGTCTTACAGTTAGTGCATTCATCTTCAGATGCTGTAGCTAGGTGGGACAACCACATATCACAGTCGTAACAAGTACATTTGTCCTCAATAAAGAAGCTATCAGCAAAGCCAGTGCTTGTAGGGATAGTAGGAGAAGACAAGTGGGTGGGTGGTGGGGGCGCCATGTGATTTATTTAAGATAGGGACTCCGCTGTCCTGACATTAGCTTGTTCAACCATTGGGGTGCCAGGACAGAGAAGAGCTTTGACTGGGCTGAGCGGAAGCTGCCCTCCGACAGACAGACAGACAGACACAGACACAGACACAGACACAGACACAGACACACACACACACACACACACACACACACACACACACACACACACACACAGTAATGAGTATCATGTCATGTCACCTGTCCGTCAGCACTCAATTACCCAGCAGCCTCTGCAGTGAAGACAGTCGTGTGTTTTGTGACGTCACGAGAGGCTACACAGCTTTCAGCGGGATTGCTCAAGTAGTGCAAGGAGACAAGGTTCAAACAAAACAAGGATTTTATTATAGGTCTTGGGAAATTAACGAAAATATAACAAAATTCTGTTCTCTTGTGGCTCTTTAAGGGTTAACAGTTCAGGGATGTCTCTTCCACATCCAAAATCATAATTCTCCCTCGCTCAGATAACTTTTCCCCAGCCTTACTGTAGTCCACGTTGCAGCTAGTGGCCAACCCAGCAAAAAGTCCTTCCAAATGTCTCTCACGTATTTCCACAGGTGCATATATCCAAAGGTGAGTATTTCCCAAAGGTAAGTATCTCCAAATCCTTATATTCCTCATGGAAGTGGACGTGCAGCACTCTTGTCCTCCAGAGAGCCCAGGTTGGAGACTGTGTCTCTTCCCTTCAACAAACCTTCAGCTCATCAGCTCCTCATTTGTTTCAGCTGCGTGGGAAGATTGGCCATAGAGGGGTGGAGTTCCCGACCATACCAGCAGATCGAGCCATAGCTGTCTGGGTTTGCAGCCACCTCAGGGGGATGTAACGTCCCTCCAGGACACAGCCTCTCGTGACATCACACATCCCCCTCCTCGGGACCGACGTCCTCGTCGGGGTAAAGGCAGCGAAGAAGGCATCACGCCGGGAGAGGGCGTCCGCATTGCCGTGGTGCTTGCCAGACTGCTCTCTCTTCAACTCCTCCAACTCTAGGACCAGGGACTCCGCCTCCTGTTGTCTCTCCTTGAGTTTCTTACTGAACGCATCAGCCTTGGTTTTAGCAGAGTTTAGCTTCTGTTGAGCAGCTTCCAGTTCCTTCTCTCTCTCTGCCTCCGCATTCTTCATCTTGTTCTCCAACACCTTGTACTTCTCCTCTGCCTTCTTCTGGACCTCCTTACTACTGCGCAGGGTCTCCTCACACTCCTCGATGGTCCTGCGCAGCCTCTCCAGCTCCTCCTGTTGCTTAGGGAAGGAGCTCTGTTGGAGTTTAGCCTGGAGGATATCTAACTCTTCTGTCTTCATGTCTAACTGTTGCTTTAACAAACGATACCTCTCAGCGGTCCCCTTCAGACCAGACAGTTCTTTGTCCAGATTCTGTAGCTCCGTCTCTGTGTCGGTCTGGGCACCTGCCATCCCTATCAGAGCCCGGGCGGGAGTGAGTAACTCGGAGGATTGCACCGGAGCCTTCCCAGGATGAGTCTTGCCTCTCCGTTTCCGAGGTACTCGGGTTATCCTCTCCTGAGACTCTCTCCAGAGTGGGTAAAAGGCTGGGCAGTCTCGTCCAATTAGGACAGGGACGGGGAGGGAATCAACCACCCCCGCCGTCGTGTGTATGGTTCCCCGTGTGCTGGTCATTGTAAGTTCAGTAATGGGGTATTCTCTGGTGTCCCCATGGACACAGGAAACTGGGAGGACTTTCCCGGGGTCAGACACGTTGGGCCCACCAAATCCTTACGCACCAGGGTGGCCCGGCTACCAGAATCCAGTAAGGCCTCCACATCATGGTGATTCACAGTTACCGGGCAGGTGGGGGGTCGATCTGGGCCGCCATCTACGACTCCCAAGAGCGAGGCAAAACGGTGTGTGGGTGCTGAGCTGGAGGACTCCGCAGTGGGCATAGGTTCATCGGCTGGTTTCCCACACTGCCAGGAGATATGTCCCATCTCCCCACACCGGTAACACTGTCGAGTTTCCCCCTCCTGGTGTACTCTTCTTGGACCCGTCTGGTTTCTGGCTCCCCCCTGGAGCCGGGATAAGTCCTGACGTGGCTGGGTTCGAGACCTTGGGGTCCTTTGGACGGGTTCTTCCCATTTGTGGTGGGGCCGCACTCCTGGGGTCTTTTCGGGAAGCATTCAGCATCTCCGCTGTGGCCTGGTACTTTTCCACAGCTTCCACGGTCAGATCAGCCGTGGTCAAGGCCTGTTGACTGATGAACCGTTTTGCCTCATAAGGCAGGGCGCGTGAGGTAACGATCCACCACAACGGCCTCCACCACCGCCGCTGCTGTATTCCTCTGCGGATCCAGCCATTTCCTTGCGATTCGGACAAGTTCATGCATCTGCGCCCGAGGAGGTCGGTCTGGTTGGAAGGTCCAGCTGTGAAAGCGCTGGGCCATACCAAACTTTGTGAGTCCATATCTGCTGAGGATCTCAGACTTCAGGGCATCATAGTCAGTAACCTGGTCAGGGCCCAGGTCCCGGACAGCATTCAGCGCTTCCCCGGTTAGAAAGGGGGCTAACAGACCAACCCACTGTTGCTTGGGCCAGGCTTCCCTAGTGGCCGTGGCCTCAAATGCATGCAGGTATGCCTCAATGTCATCGGTAGCTCCCATCTTAGATATCAAGTCACTTGCCTTTATTGGGCGGGTATTTTGGACAACCCTCTGTCTCTGCAACTGCAATTCCTCTGCCTTCAGAAGGTTGGCTTTCTTTTGCTCCTCCAAGAGAGCCACGTTTGCTTGCATCTGGGCTTGCTGGCCAGCAACAAGGGCTTTCAATATGTCCTCCATTTCAGTCGGCGGGGAGCCTACGGCCAACTTGGAAAACTGGGTGATCAAACCTTCGGTATCCTCCTCTGACATGCACTATTAACGCTTGAGCGTGCCCGTATTCTCCACCATCTGTGACGTCACGAGAGGCTACACAGCTTTCAGCGGGATTGCTCAAGTAGTGCAAGGAGACAAGGTTCAAACAAAACAAGGATTTTATTATAGGTCTTGGGAAATTAACGAAAATATAACAAAATTCTGTTCTCTTGTGGCTCTTTAAGGGTTAACAGTTCAGGGATGTCTCTTCCACATCCAAAATCATAATTCTCCCTCGCTCAGATAACTTTTCCCCAGCCTTACTGTAGTCCACGTTGCAGCTAGTGGCCAACCCAGCAAAAAGTCCTTCCAAATGTCTCTCACGTATTTCCACAGGTGCATATATCCAAAGCTGAGTATTTCCCAAAGGTAAGTATCTCCAAATCCTTATATTCCTCATGGAAGTGGACGTGCAGCACTCTTGTCCTCCAGAGAGCCCAGGTTGGAGACTGTGTCTCTTCCCTTCAACAAACCTTCAGCTCATCAGCTCCTCATTTGTTTCAGCTGCGTGGGAAGATTGCCCATAGAGGGGTGGAGTTCCCGACCATACCAGCAGATGGAGCCATAGCTGTCTGGGTTTGCAGCCACCTCAGGGGGATGTAACGTCCCTCCAGGACACAGCCTCTCGTGACATCACAGTTTGGAGAGACAATGGCTGCCATTCTGTGGAGTTTGACCTCTTCTCTCCTTAGGGTCACTGTGATTACCTCAGGCCACTTAACCTCTAGAATACACACAACACACAACACACACGACAGTAACAGATATACTGTAGCACCCTCACGTCAACCCTACCCATGTCAGAATCACGAACTGTGTTTACGTGCAATGTGAACTTAAGTCAATATGGAGCTGAGGACAGTGTAAGCCTTAGAAGCCCATCCTGATGACTCTCCCCCCACACCATCACTTCACGATCAAACCCAGTCAGTATAGAAGTCACAGCAGCTACCCACCAACACCCTGTCTGCTCTGACCCCAGAGTGAGTCACAGCAGCTACCCACCAACACCCTCTCACCCTGTCTGCTCTGACCCCAGAGTGAGTCACAGCAGCTACCCACCAACACCCTCTCACCCTGTCTGCTCTGACCCCAAAGTGAGTCACAGCAGCTACCCACCAACACCCTCTCACCCTGTCTGCTCTGACCCCAGAGTGAGTCACAGCAGCTACCCACCAACACCCTGTCTGCTCTGACCCCAGAGTGAGTCACAGCAGCTACCCACCAACACCCTCTCACCCTGTCTGCTCTGACCCCAGAGTGAGTCACAGCAGCTACCCACCAACACCCTCTCACCCTGTCTGCTCTGACCCCAAAGTGAGTCACAGCAGCTACCCACCAACACCCTCTCACCCTGTCTGCTCAGACCCCAGAGTGAGCAACCCCATTCCTCTATATTTGTATTTGGCCAAGGTCCTCTCAGACTCCCTCTCTGACTCACTCTCTCTCTCTCTCTCTCTCTCTCTCTCTCTCTCTCTCTCTCTCTCTCTAGAAGGCCAGTATGCATCCCGTACTCCGCTGCTGACATGTGGCAGCAATTTCAGCCTCATTTCTCAAATACAACACACACACACACATACGCACGCACACAAGCACGGGCATGCAAGCACACACAATCTCTTGCTCACCTAGCCACACACGCTCACTCTAACACATAGGCCTACATTCACGTAAACACCCTATTCTGTCTGTCTGTCTCTTGTTGTGGGTCTAAGATGTTCAGGGTCGTATTCTGCATCTCTTTACATGTATATGTTTGTACTGGATGATGGAGCAGCTGTTTCCCCTGCCCCCTCTCCTCACACAGAGGTGTGTGTGTCTGTGGCACACACTGAGGTCTGAGGGACAGGCTTTGAAGCTCCAGTCTCCCCTGAGGCTTCCTGGTCCTGAGGGTCCTTCACCTCCCTGTGTTCGATGATGATGATGATTGCTCTTCCTCTCACTTCGCCACAGTCTGCAGGAAAAGGGAGGCCAGTGAAAATAGAGTGGTGGGGGCAGGGGTATGGGGTGAGTGAATAGAAGAGTACTTCAGACAGTTGGTTGGGGGCAATTCAAATACAGTTGGAGGGGAGGGGGGTTAGAGGAGTGGGGGAGGGGGGAGGGGGGTTAGAGGAGTGGGGAGGGGGTTAGAGGAGTGGGGAGGGGGGGTTAGAGGAGTGGGGAGGGGGGTTAGAGGAGTGGGGAGGGGGGTTAGAGGAGTGGGGAGGGGGTTAGAGGAGTGGGGAGGGGGGCTAGAGGAGTGGGGAGCGGGGTTAGAGGAGTGGGGAGGGGGAGGGGGGTAGAGGAGTGGGGAGGGGGGCTAGAGGAGTGGGGGAGCGGGGTTAGAGGAGTGGGGAGGGGGGAGGGGGGTAGAGGAGTGGGGAGGGGGGTTAGAGGAGTGGGGAGGGGGGCTAGAGGAGTGGGGAGGGGGGCTAGAGGAGTGGGGGAGGGGGAGGGGGGGTAGAGGAGTGGGGAGGGGGGTAGAGGAGTGGGGAGGGGGGTTAGAGGAGTGGGGGAGGGGGGAGGGGGGTTAGAGGAGTGGGGAGGGGGGCTAGAGGAGTGGGGAGCGGGGTTAGAGGAGTGGGGAGGGGGGTTAGAGGAGTGGGGAGGGGGGTTAGAGGAGTGGGGAGGGGGGCTAGAGGAGTGGGGAGGGGGGGGCTAGAGGAGGGGGGGGTAGAGGAGTGGGGGAGGGGGAGGGGGGTGGGGAGGGGGGTTAGAGGAGTGGGGAGGGGGGTAGAGGAGTGGGGAGGGGGGTTAGAGGAGTGGGGAGGGGGGGTAGAGGAGTGGGGAGGGGGGTTAGAGGAGTGGGGAGGGGGGCTAGAGGAGTGGGGAGGGGGGCTAGGAGTGGGGAGGGGGGCTAGAGGAGTGGGGAGCGGGGTTAGAGGAGTGGGGAGGGGGGCTAGAGGAGTGGGGAGGGGGCTAGAGGAGTGGGGAGGGGGGCTAGAGGAGTGGGGAGGGGGGCTAGAGGAGTGGGGAGGGGGGCTAGAGGAGTGGGGAGCGGGGTTAGAGGAGTGGGGAGGGGGAGGGGGGGGTAGAGGAGTGGGGAGGGGGGCTAGAGGAGTGGGGAGGGGGGTTAGAGGAGTGGGGAGGGGGGTTAGAGGAGTGGGGAGGGGGGAGGGGGGGAGGGGGGTTAGAGGAGTGGGGAGGGGGGAGGGGGGTTAGAGGAGTGGGGAGGGGGGGTTAGAGGAGTGGGGAGGGGGGCTAGAGGAGTGGGGAGGGGGGTTAGAGGAGTGGGGAGGGGGGTAGAGGAGTGGGGAGGGGGTTAGAGGAGTGGGGAGGGGGGCTAGAGGAGTGGGGAGGGGGGGCTAGAGGAGTGGGGAGGGGGCTAGAGGAGTGGGGAGGGGTGTTAGAGGAGTGGGGAGGGGGAGGGGGGTTAGAGGAGTGGGGAGGGGGTTAGAGGAGTGGGGAGGGGGGTTAGAGGAGTGGGGAGGGGGGTTAGAGGAGTGGGGAGGGGGGCTAGAGGAGAGGGGAGGGGGGTTAGAGGAGTGGGGAGGGGGGTTAGAGGAGTGGGGAGGGGGTTAGAGGAGTGGATAGGGGGTGTAGAGGAGTGGGGAGGGGGTGTAGAGGAGTGTGGAGGGGGCACCCGTCTTTCCTTTAGCCATAAATCACTCCTAGAAAAACACGATTACCCCTCAGACATTTATAAAGCGCTGCAGCCCCGTTAATAATTAGGCCTGATCATTAATGAAAGAAATAAAGAATGCGGTTGGTCTCTCACGCCCAGAGGGGCTCTGCTCCCTGAGGAACACACCGGAAATGTCCGCCCGCCGGGAAAACTCATTTCTCATGTTTGTTTTCTAACTCACACACACACCTGCATATGCACACACACGTTTATACACACACACACGCACGCACGCACACACACACACTTATATACACACACACACACACACACACCTGCATAGGCACACACATGCACATGCATTTAAACATGTGTGTTGTTTGGGGTATTTTTGGTGAGGGGTGGGGTGAGGAGGGTAAATAATTACTAATTAAACCAGCTGTAGATTAACCCCTCCCACCCCCTCCTCCCCTACCGATAATGACCTCTGACTTCCTGTATGTGTCAATGCTGAGGTCATTCACCCAGCCAATGAGCTGCCAGGCTGGCTGACGTATGAACCCCAGCAGGAGAGGAGCTGTTGACCTCTGACCTCTGACACAGGGCATGTGTGGCTCTAAATATACCCTTCACAGGGGCCTCCTGTAGCTCAGTTGGTAGAGCATGGCGCTTGCAACGCCAGGGTTGTGGGTTCGATTCCCACGGGAGGCCAGTATGGAAAATGTATGCACTCACTAACTGTAAGTCGCTCTGGATAAGAGTGTCTGCTAAATGACTTTTAAAAAAAGGGAGGGAGAGGATAGAAGGAGGGAGAGGATAGAGGGAGAGGATAGAGGGAGAGGATAGAGGGAGAGGATAGAGGGAGAGAAGGAGGGAGAGGATAGAGGGAGAGGATAGAGGGAGGGAAGGAGGGAGAGAAAGAGGGATATCTAGGGGTAGTTTGTTCTCAACAACAATAGAAATGCTCAAGAGAGATGGAGAGACAAAAATAACCTTCCAGCTGATTGAGTATGGAGGCCTTCAGTATTGCTCCCTACAGTACATGGTTTACAGTATTGTATGAATCAGTATTGCTCCCTACAGTACATGGTTTACAGTATTGTATGAATCAGTATTGCTCCCTACAGTACATGGTTTACAGTATTGTATGAATCAGTATTGCTCCCTACAGTACATGGTTTACAGTATTGTATGAATCAGTATTGCTCCCTACAGTACATGGTTTACAATATTGTATGAATCAGTATTGCTCCCTACAGTACATGGTTTACAGTATTGTATGAATCAGTATTGCTCCCTACAGTACATGGTTTACAGTATTGTATGAATCAGTATTGCTCCCTACAGTACATGGTTTACAATATTGTATTGTATCAGTATTGCTCCCTACAATACATGGTTTACAGTATTGTATGAATCAGTATTGCTCCCTACAGTACATGGTTTACAGTATTGTATGAATCAGTATTGCTCCCTACAGTACATGGTTTACACTACAGGACTCAACATTAAGGCATGTCCGCTTGTCCGGGGCAAGTAAAGAAAATTGTTGGACAACCAGAATATAAACTTCAGTTGTCCGAATGGACAAGTAAAATAATCACTATCAAACAACTACTCCGATCAGCATTGGATCAGGCAGCGGTGCTGCCGCAGCCACAGCATGGTTGAAATTCTGAGTAAATTCTGAGCCCATATTCCTATATTGAACAAAAATATAAACGCAACATGCAACATTTTCAAAGATTTTACTGAGTTACAGTTCATATAAGGGAATCAGTCAATTTAAATAAATAAATTAGGCCCTAATCTATGGATTTCACATGACTGGAAATACAGATATGCATCTGTTGGTCACAAATACCTTTAAAAAAAGGTAAGGGCGTGGATCAGAAAACCAGTCAGTATCTGTCTGCCATTTGCCTGGTACAGTTGAAATCGGGATTCAACCGTGAAGAGCACCCTCCTCCAGCTTGCCAGTGGCCATTTGAAGGTGAGCATTTTCCCACTGAAGTCGGTAATGACGCCGAACTGCATTCAGGTCAAGACCCTGGTGAGGACGACGAGCACGCAGATGAGCTTCCCTGAGACGGTTTCTGACAGTTTGTGCAGAAATTCTTCGGTTGTGCAAACCCACAGTTTCAGCTGTCCGGGTGGCTGGTCTCAGACAATCCTGCAGGTGAAGAAGCCGGATGTGGAGGTCCTGGTCTGGCGTGGTTACACGTGGTCTGCTGTTGTGAGGCCAGTTGGACGTACTGCCAAATTCTCTAAAACGACGTTGGATGCGGCTTATGGAAGAGAAATGAACATTCAATTCTCTGGCAACAGCTCTGGTGGACATTCCTGCAGTCAGCATGCCAATTGCACGCTCCCTCGAAACTTGAGACATCTTTGGCATTGTGTTGTGTGACAAAACTGTGGCCTTTTCATTGCACCTGTGTAATGATCATACTGTTTAATCAGCTTCTTGATTTGCCACACCTGTCAGGTGGATGGATTATCTTGGCAAAGGAGAAATTCTCACTAAAAGGGATCTAAAGAAATGTGTGCATAAAATTTGAGAGAAATAAGCTTTTTGTGCGAATGGAAAATTTCTGGGATCTTTTATTTCAGCTCATGAAACACTTTACATGTGTTTATATTTTTGTTCAGTATATTTGCTATAGACTATTTCAATAAATATGTTATATTTACACCAAGCAAGAGAACAATGTAGACTGAGCTGAGTCTCACCAAAGCAGCGCAAAATATCCGACCAGAAAATGTTTTATTTATTTTTATTTAATTTATTTAACCTTTATTTAACTAGGCAATTCAGTTAAGAACAAATTCTTATTTACAATGACGGCCTACCCCGGCCAAACCCGGACGACGCTGGGCCAATTGTGCGCCGCCCTATGGGACTCCCAATCACGGCCGGATTGTGATACAGCCTGGAGTTGAACCAGGGTCTGTAGTGACGCCATCCGAATGTCGGATGATTTGGGCCAATAGCCGAAGTCTATTATTTATAGCGGACACTCCGGTGTCGTATTGTTGTAGATGCCCAGATTGTTTATTTTCTCTCAATTTGATATGAATATGACTTAGCCTTTTAAGCCACTCTTTCAGTTTAATGCATGCTAGACTTCTCCTGCCGCACTATTTCATGATCAAACAATGAATGAATCTAATAGAGTTCTAGGCTATCTCTGAAAGTTTTAAGTTGTTTTTGAATAACCCCAAAACATGGGAGGCCTAGGGTAATAATGAGAGAGATAGAATAAACAATAGCAAGATCTAAAAATCTAATGAGAAATATGAACAAACCTTACAGTTGAGCAAAGCATTATAAGACAGAAATGATGCATGCATGTGAAAAAAATCCTTCCTTGCCATTGCGAACCAAACGACCAAAAGCCTAATCCTACTAACTGAAATATCATAAAAGCATTAACACAAATTAAAGTTATGAAGAGTATTTTCCAAAGTGTTTAAGTTCTTAAAGTTGCAGCTTTTAAATGGGAATAATTATGAAAGTTGCATTCTATGCTATTCTCATTCACAGATTTATTTTGAATGACAAATATTTTAGGCCACAAGTAAGTGAAAGTTAGCAAAAAACACCAAGATGGAAAAATCTAATCAGTCAAAACAAAACGTAGGCTACAGCTGAGGAAAGCTTATGAAAGAAATGCGTAGTTGGCCTAGGCCTATTTCCATATTATTCTAGCAATGTGCAGCCTACCTACAACACACATATGGTATCTTAGGCCTAATGAGAGAGGAGGATGAGGAAAAAATTTGAATGAGTTGCTTTGCAGCCCATGATGATTTACAACCCATCACAAGGTGCATAGCCAGCGAGGCTCGTTGACTGTCACTCACTCCATCTGTGCGCTTTGGCACACACAGATAGTCAGATAGGCGACTACACATCTCTTTAGTACCACAGATAGTCAGATAGGTGACTACACATCTCTTTAGTACCACAGATAGTCAGATAGTCAGATAGGTGACTACACATCTCTTTAGTACCACAGATAGTCAGATAGCCAGATAGGTGACTACACATCTCTTTAGTACCACAGATAGTCAGATAGGTGACTACACATCTCTTTAGTACCACAGATAGTCAGATAGCCAGATAGGTGACTACACATCTCTTTAGTACCACAGATAGTCAGATAGTCAGATAGGTGACTACACATCTCTTTAGCACCACAGATAGTCAGATAGCCAGATAGGCGACTACACATCTCTTTAGTACCACAGATAGTCAGATAGTCAGATAGGTGACTACACATCTCTTTAGTACCACAGATAGTCAGATAGCCAGATAGGCGACTACACATCTCTTTAGTACCACAGATAGTCAGATAGTCAGATAGGCGACTACACATCTCTTTAGTACCACAGATAGTCAGATAGCCAGATAGGTGACTACACATCTCTTTAGTACCACAGATAGTCAGATAGGCGACTACACATCTCTTTAGTACCACAGATAGTCAGATAGCCAGATAGGCGAGCAGTGTTTTTGCTTTTTATATTATTGTGGATGGCCGCTAGGGAGATATAACATTGTCTATGGGCAAGCACAGACATTTATTTCAGATCCCTCCTACGTACTTTACCATTTTTCAGCCACCCTTTTGGCCGATGGTGTTACGGACCTTTTTTGGTAGAGTCAAAAATCAGTCCTACTAAAAAAGTTAATGTCAAGCCCTGCACGATTGTAAGTGTCAGTATTGCTCCCTACAGTCCATGATTTATAGTAGTATTGCTCCCTACAGTACATGATTTACAGTATTGTATATGTGTATTGCTCCCTACAGTACATGATTTACAGTATTGTATATGTGCATTGCTCCCTACAGTACATGATTTACAGTATTGTATATGTGTATTGCTCCCTACAGTACATGGTTTACAGTAGTATTGCTCCCTACAGTACATGATTAACAGTATTGTATATGTGTATTGCTCCCTACAGTACATGGTTTACAGTAGTATTGCTCCCTACAGTACATGATTAACAGTATTGTATATGTGTATTGCTCCCTACAGTACATGATTTATAGTAGTATTGCTCCCGACAGTACATGGTTTAAAGTATTGTATTTATCAGTATTGGTCCCTATAGTACGTGATTTACAGTATTGTATATATCAGTATTGCTCCCTACAGTACATTATTTACAGTAGTATTGCTCCCTACAGTACATGGATTACAGTATTGTATATATCAGTATTGCTCCCTACAGTACATGGTTTACAGTAGGAACAGTTCAATCAGCTAGGCAGGAAATGGAAGGCCTGGAAACAGGATGCAACGGCTGGCGAGGAACGTTTGGAAATGATCAGGAAAAATAATCAAACATGGTGCGAGTATTAATGAGGGAGAACGCCCATGGTGTCTTGTGGTGTGTGTCTGTATATGTGTGTGTGTGTGTGTGTGTGAGTGAGTGCGTGCGTGTGTGTGTGTGGTATCTCTCCCTCCTATAGTAGTTAATGATGATGGATGATATGGTTAAGGAAGGCTGTGAGCAGCTGTGTTTGGGGTAAAGTAGGATTGTAATAGAGGATAGAATCTGTCCACTAGAGCTTAACTATATCCCTCTTCAACCATCTAGGATGAGAGATCTACCATCATGAAAGAAGACATATGAAACATCCAACAAGCTCTGTCTCACTGCAGAATTAGACGCTTTTCCAAGTTTCTCCAAACATCAGATCTGGAGTGATCTCTCTGGAAACATCAACCATTGACTGGCATTGCGTTCCCCCTCCACCAGTATACATGAACATCAGTAGAACAGTGACATGCTCATGACCTGAGGCTCTTGTTTCATTTAAAGATACATTTAAAGTGCGTGTGTGCGTGTTTGTGTGTGCACTTGCGTGTGTGTATTTGAATAGTTTTCTCCTGTTCTTTGCCCTGCAGCCCATACTACAGTTCATCCTGTCATTATCCCATAAGGGGGCCTGTGTGATCCGGTCATTACGTGACTCCAGATCTGCGCTATGAAGTGTGTGTGTCTTTGTGTGCGAGTGTGTGTGTGTGTGTGTGTGTGTGTGTGTTTGAGCTTTGGCCGTGTCTCATTCTCAGCTTGATGACACACCTCGGAATTCTCTGCCCTTGCCTGAGGACAGGGAACATTCTCTCATATCCGCATGGATCAGTGTGTGAGGCGTGGTGTGTGTGTGTGTGTGTGTGTGTGTGTGTGTGTGTGAATGAGTTGGAGTGTTTTAGTAGTGAGCCATTAAGAAGGACTCCTAGGTTTGTAGCTCAAGGTGTGAAGCAGGATGAAAGAGGGGTCCTGAGACAGACAGAGAGACAGGCGTGGTATGGCCAGCCCTGCCCTGTAGGCGTCCACTGACCTGCCTGTATCCCAGACTCCCAGCTCTGAGATTATGCTGGTGTGCCACACCACCACACACCTTCACTGGCCTCCTGGGCCTCTCCCGATCTAGACAGGCTTTATGGATGAAGGAAAGGGAACCTTTGTAGTGTATTGAGATGTGCTTTATAAACAATAGCTCCAGTGTAATAATCAGAATGGAAAAGTGTTCCCGGTAGATACAGTGGGGGAAAAAAGTATTTAGTCAGCCACCAATTGTGCATGTTCTCCCACTTAAAAAGATGAGAGAGGCCTGTAATTTTCATCATAGGTACACGTCAACTATGACAGACAAAATGTCTCTGTAGCTCACCAAAAGTGGTCCTCTGTAGCTCAGCTGGTAGAGCACGGCGCTTATAACGCCAAGGTAGTGGGTTCGATCCCCGGGACCACCCATACACAAAAAATTTTTTTTATGCACGCATGACTGTAAGTCGCTTTGGATAAAAGTGTCTGCTAAATGGCATATTATTATTATTATTATTATAAAATGAGAAAAAAAATCCAGAAAATCACATTGGAGGATTTTTAATGAATTTATTTGCAAATTATGGTGGAAAATAAGTATTTGGTCAATAACAAAAGTTTCTGAATACTTTGTTATATACCCTTTGTTGGCAATGACACAGGTCAAACGTTTTCTGTAAGTCTTCACAAGGTTTTCACACACTGTTGCTGGTATTTTGGCCCATTCCTCCATGCAGATCTCCTCTAGAGCAGTGATGTTTTGGGGCTTTCAACTCCCTCCAAAGATTTTCTATGGGGTTGAGATCTGGAGACTGGCTAGGCCACTCCAGGACCTTGAAATGCTTCTTACGAAGCCACTCCTTCGTTGCCCAGGCGGTGTGTTTGGGATCATTGTCATGCTGAAAGACCCAGCCAAGTTTCATCTTCAATACCCTTGCTGATGGAAGGAGGTTTTCACTCAAAATCTCACGATACATGGCCCCATTCATCCTTTCCTTTACACGGATCAGTCGTCCTGGTCCCTTTGTTTAAAAACAGCCCCAAAGCATGATGTTTCCACCCCCATGCTTCACAGTAGGTATGGTGTTCTTTGGATGCAACTCAGCATTATTTGTCCTCCAAACACGAAGAGTTGAGTTTTTACCAAAAAGTTCTATTTTGGTTTCATCTGACCATATGACATTCTCCCAATCCTCTTCTGGATCATCCAAATGCACTCTAGCAAACTTCAGACGGGCCTGGACATGTACTGGCTTAAGCAGGGGGACACGTCTGGCACTGCAGGATTTGATTCCCTGGCGGCGTAGTGTGTTACTGATGGTAGGCTTTGTTACTTTGGTCCCAGCTCTCTGCAGGTCATTCACTAGGTCCCCCCGTGTGGTTCTGGGATTTTTGCTCACTGTTCTTGTGATCATTTTGACCCCACGGGGTGAGATCTTGCGTGGAGCCCCAGATCGAGGGAGATTATCAGTGGTCTTGTATGTCTTCCATTTCCTAATAATTGCTCCCACAGTTGATTTCTTCAAACCAAGCTGCTTACCTATTGCAGATTCAGTCTTCCCAGCCTGGTGCAGGTCTACAATTTTGTTTCTGGTGTCCTTTGACAGCTCTTTGGTCTTGGCCATAGTGGAGTTTGGAGTATGACTATTTGAGGTTGTGGACAGGTGTCTTTTATACTGATAACAAGTTCAAACAGGTGCCATTAATACAGGTAACGAGTGGAGGACAGAGGAGCCTCTTAAATAATAAGTTACAGGTCTGTGAGAGCCAGAAATCTTGCTTGTTTGTAGGTGACCAAATAGTTATTTTCCACCATAATTTGCAAATAAATTCATAAAAAATCCTACAATGTGATTTCCTGGATATTTTTTTCTCAATTTGTCTGTCATAGTTGACGTGTACCTATGATGAAAATTACAGGCCTCTCTCATCTTTTTAAGTGGGAGAACTTGCACAATTGGTGGCTGACTAAATACTTTTTTTCCCTACTGTATATGGGAGGTACTTGCACTTAGTTTTATTTCTTACAGTCTGTGTAGGTGTTCCTATATCTTAGAAGTCTGTTATAATTAATTTTAATGACAGTCAGATGTCCAGGTCCATTGTGGGACCACTGGATCAGTGCAAGGACTTTTCTCTCATTAAACTGTTGAGTTCCTCTGTGATAGAGAGCAGAGCAGAAGTTTCTTCACATGGATAGAGATAGATGTGGAATTACTGTTTACATGAGATACTGAGCTGGTCTCAGATCTGTGTGTGTGTGTGTGTCTGTGTGTGCAAGTGTACGTGATCTATTTCTGGTCTCTGTGCCTCTCCACTGATAGACTCCAGGTTCAGGGATACCTACATTAAAAAAATACCAAAAAGAAGAAGATTAAAAAGCAACTTGCAGTTCCTTTTGTCTTTACCAGTATAAATCATCAACAATCATCAGACAACCAATATTACATACCCAGATAGAGGCTTGCTCTACTCAGACAATCTTGTAACTGAAGAATATTGTGTGACAGGAACCAAACTTTTGGTCAGTATTTCCCTGGGCACCCTTATTAGGGGAGGACATGCAGGAAATGTATAAAAGCACCCCTTGGTCATGTCACAGATTATCCATTATATTGACCAGATACTCAAGTGGCCTCGCTAACAATGAAAATAAATGCCTTCAAAAATGGAAGGCAGTCAGGAAGAGGCAAGATCAGGTGGGACCATTCAAGCCAATGAGAGGGCAGATACGCTTGTGAACAACAGGCGTAACTCCAATAAAAAGTGTTTTTTCCTCAAAGTTTCCGGGATGTCACATGTCCTACTTATATCAGTACACTCGTAACAATTTAATCAAATAAGCCACACTTAACAAATAAGCCATTTACATTTTCATAGAACTGGTAAGCGACAAAAACTAAAACGCCACCTGCTTGAGAGATTTTTGGCCATGTTCAGGAGAGAACTTTGCACCTGGAAGGTCCTTTGTTTGTGTGTATAGGCTGTATGGTGTTGGTGCTGTTGTTTATTTCTCTGAGCAACCATTTTGTGACCATGCTGTCTTGAATAAATGTTTGGGGTGTGGTCGATTTTGTTCTGAATGGTATGTGTTGAGTTTGACCATCAGTGAGTTAATTCAATATTCAAGATGTTGAATATGTAAAACCACTGCAATGATGCCCTTTTGTTTTCAGTTGGTTTATTTGAAGACGCTTTTCTGGTTTGAGGTCCAGGCAGTTTATTGGCAGTCTTTTTAAGTAAAATCATTTGTATTTCTAAAATATCTATTGTGTATGTAAATGTGGTGGTTAACTGTTCTTTCTTTTCTACCATCAGAAGTACAGTATTGTTTGTCACTATTTTTGGTCGTCTTGTGAACTTGGTCAGCTGAATCTCTGTGAAAGCACTGTTCTATTTCAGAAGTATTCTAGTGGACGTAACAGATCTAAGTCATTTTGGTGTACTCTTGTTAATGTGTTATTGATGTGTCAAACAAGTAAACCTAAACCTCTAAGCTTTAATCAACTTTACTTGTTCTTCATAGCTGTCTCTGTACTGTTTTGCTTTAATGGGCCTAGAACCTGTCTAACGTTTAGATGTTACAAGTTGTAATAAAAATTGTATATTTTTCCTAAGGTGTTGTCTGGTCTGTTACATTGGTCAGAACTGTTGAACCAACTCAATAGGTGGCCTGTCACAGACCTGTGTGTCTGATGTTCTGGTTGTGGTGTTCCCTTCATTAAACAGTAACTGGCGCAGTCTGGTAGTTGTGCCATTTTAGCTCTAAAGTCATGTCCGTAAAAACACTACAGTAAATACTACAGTATACTAGTCACGTCCGCAAAAAAACACTACTGTGAATATGACAGTAAATTACACAAAAAACACTACATTTAATATTATAGTATACTATAGTCATGTCCGCAAAAACACTACAGTAAATACTGCAGTAGATTACCCTCAAAACACTACAGTAAATACTGCAGTAGATTACCCCCAAAACACTACAGTAAATACTGCAGTAGATTACCCCAAAAACACTCCCGTAAATACTGCAGTAGATTACCCCAAAAACACTACAGTAAATACTGCAGTAGCTTACCCCAAAAACACTACAGTAAATACTGCAGTAGGTTACCCCAAAACACTACAGTGAATACTATAGTATATAGACCATAGTATTTTTTTCATGTGGCTATTAAGGGTAAAATATAGACCAATTACTCAAATATTATCTGTTAATTTGGGATGATGATTTTCACAGCAGATTTATTCAAATTAATGTATTTTAATGGATGACGTATGGTATGTTGTAGCACCAGGACACAGGCCAGACACACTCCTGGATAACACAACTCATCACAGCAACCCAGAGACAACCTACTGTACCTTCCTGCTTCAGGAGAAGAATGTACTTGTACTCCTGAGTGGCGCAGTGGTCTAAGGCACTGCATCGCAGTGCTAACTGTGCCACTAGAGATCCTGGTTCGAATCCAGGCTCTGTCGCAGCCGGCCGCGACCGGGAGACTCATGGGCGGCACACAATTGGTCCAGGGTAGGGGAGGGAATGGCCGCCAGGGTTGTGGGTTCGATTCCCACGGGGGGCCAGTATAAAAAAATATGCATTCACTAACTGTAAGTCGCTCTGGATAAGAGCGTCTGCTAAATGACTAAAATGTAAATGTAAGAAAAACTGTGCAGTGAGCATGTTGTTTGCATGTTGTCTATACAGTGGGGAGAAGAAGTATTTGATACACTGCCGATTTTGCAGGTTTTCCTACTTACAAAGCATGTAGAGGTCTGTAATTTGTATCATAGGTACACTTCAACTGTGAGAGACGGAATCTAAAACAAAAATCCAGAAAATCACAATGTATGATTTTTAAGTAATTAATTTGCATTTTATTGCATGACATAAGTATTTGATCACCTACCAACCAGTAAGAATTCCGGCTCTCACAGACCTGTTAGTTTTTCTTTAAGAAGCCCTCCTGTTCTCCACTCATTACCTGTATTAACTGCACCTGTTTGAACTCGTTACCTGTATAAAAGACACCTGTCCACACACTCAATCAAACAGACTCCAACCTCTCCACAATGGCCAAGACCAGAGTGCTGTGTAAGGACATCAGGGTTAAAATTGTAGACCTGCACAAGGCTGGGATGGGCTAC
This sequence comes from Coregonus clupeaformis, assembly GCF_020615455.1. Classification (NCBI taxonomy): domain Eukaryota; kingdom Metazoa; phylum Chordata; class Actinopteri; order Salmoniformes; family Salmonidae; genus Coregonus; species Coregonus clupeaformis. The sequence goes on along the minus strand of NC_059221.1, from coordinate 45,803,391 downwards.
AGGACAATAGGCAAGCAGCTTGGTGAGAAGGCAACAACTGTTGGCGCAATTATTAGAAAATGGAAGAAGTTCAAGATGACGGTCAATCACCCTCGGTCTGGGGCTCCATGCAAGATCTCACCTCGTGGGGCATCAATGATCATGAGGAAGGTGAGGGATCAGCCCAGAACTACACGGCAGGACCTTGTCAATGACCTGAAGAGAGCTGGGACCACAGTCTCAAATAAAACCATTAGTAACACACTACGCCGTCATGGATTAAAATCCTGCAGCCCACGCAAGGTCCCCCTGCTCAAGCCAGCGCATGTCCAGGCCTGTCTGAAGTTTGCCAATGACCATCTGGATGATCCAGAGGAGGAATGGGAGAAGGTCATGTGGTCTGATGAGACAAAAATAGAGCTTTTTGGTCTAAATTCCACTCGCCGTGTTTGGAGGAAGAAGAAGGATGAGTACAACCCCAAGAACACCATCCCAACCGTGATGCATGGAGGTGGAAAAATCATTATTTGGGGATGCTTTTCTGCAAAGGGGACAGGACGACTGCACCGTATTGAGGGGAGGATGGAAGGGGCCATGTATCGCGAGATCTTGGCCAACAACCTCCTTCCCTCAGTAAGAGCATTGAAGATGGGTCGTGGCTGGGTCTTCCAGCATGACAACGACCCGAAACACACAGCCAGGGCAACTAAGGAGTGGCTCCATAAGAAGCATCTCAAGGTCCTGGAGTGGCCTAGCCAGTCTCCAGACCTGAACCCAATAGAAAATCTTTGGAGGGAGCTGAAAGTCCGTATTGCCCAGCGACAGCCCCGAAACCTGAAGGATCTGGAGAAGGTCTGTATGGAGGAGTGGGCCAAAATCCCTGCTGCAGTGTGTGCAAACCTGGTCAAGACCTACAGGAAACGTATGATCTCTGTAATTGCAAACAAAGGTTTCTGTACCAAATATTAAGTTCTGCTTTTCTGATGTATCAAATACTTATGTCATGCAATAAAATGCAAATTAATTACTGAAAAATCATACAA
>NC_059221.1:45789869-45797369 GCF_020615455.1 Coregonus clupeaformis | reverse complement strand
TGTCATGCTGATTGAGTTAGAATAACAGACTGGAAGCTTTAAAAGGAGGGTGGTGCTTGAATCATTGTTCTTCCTCTGTTAACCATTAACGTGCCGTCATCATTGCTTTGCACAAAAAGGGCTTCACAGGCAAGGATATTGCTGCTAGTAAGATTGCACCTAAATCAACCATTTATCGGATCATCAAGAACTTCAAGGAGAGAGGTTCAATTGTTGTGAAGAAGGCTTCAGGGCGCCCAAGAAAGTCCAGCAAGCGCCAGGACCGTCTCCTAAAGTTGATTCAGCTGCGGGATCGGGGCACCACCAGTGCAGAGCTTGCTCAGGAATGGCAGCAGGCAGGTGTGAGTGCATCTGCACACACAGTGAGGCAAATAATTTTGGAGGATGGCCTGGTGTCAAGAAGGGCAGCGAGGAAGCCACTTCTCTCCAGGAAAAACATCAGGGACAGACTGATATTCTGCAAAAGGTACAGGGATTGGACTGCTGAGGACTGGGGTAAAGTCATTTTCTCTGATGAATCCCCTTTCCGATTGTTTGGGGCATCCGGAAAAAAGCTTGTCCGGAGAAGACAAGACAGTCCTGTGTCATGCCAACAGTAAAGCATCCTGAGACCATTCATGTGTAGGGTTGCTTCTCAGCCAAGGGAGTGGGCTCACTCACAATTTTGGCTAAGAACATTGCCATGAATAAAGAATGGTACCAACACATCCTTCGAGAGCAACTTCTCCCAACCATCCAAGAACAGTTTGGTGACGAACAATGCCTTTTACAGCATGATGGAGCACCTTGCCAAAAGGCAAAAGTGATAACTACAGTAAGTGGCTCGGGGAACAAAACATCGACATTTTGGGTCCATGGCCAGGAAACTCCCCAGACCTTAATCCCATTGAGAACTTGTGGTCGATCCTCAAGAGGCGGGTGGACAAACAAAACCCCACAAATTCTGACAAACTCCAAGCATTGATTATGCAAGAATGGGCTGCCATCAGTCAGGATGTGGCCCAGAAGTTAATTGACAGCATGCCAGGGCGGATTGCAGAGGTCTTGAAAAAGAAGGGTCAACACTGCAAATATTGACTCTTTGCATAAACTTAATGTAATTGTCAGTAAAAGCCTTTGACACTTATGGAATGCTTGTGATTATACTTCAGTATACCATAGTAACATCTGACAATAATATCTGAAAACACTGAAGCAGCAAACTTTGTGAAGACCAATATTCTCAAAACTTTTGACCACAACTGTACAGTAGCCCTGTGAAGGTAGAGACTGACTTAGCCCAGAGTAAAGACCTTGACATGTCCCAGGTGTTCCAGTCCATTACTCCCTGACTAAACACACTGCACCGCGTAGGAGGGACCCTGCCTTCTGATTGGTTTGCCAAACTTCCTGGTTCCCACAGATTCTTGAGGGCTATAATTTACAATGTGGTCTCTGGGGGCGGGGCAGAGAGAAGCTGATGGTTACAGTTTGGTCCCTTGGGGCGGGGCAGAGAGAAGCTGATGGTTACAGTGTGGTCCCTGGGGGCGGGGCAGAGAGAAGCTGATAGTTACAGTGTGGTCCCTTGGGGCGGGGCAGAGAGAAGCTGATGGTTACAGTGTGGTCCCTGGGGGCGGGGCAGAGAGAAGCTGATAGTTACAGTGTGGTCCCTGGGGGCGGGGCAGAGAGAAGCTGATGGTTACAGTGTGGTCCCTGGGGGCGGGGCAGAGAGAAGCTGATGGTTACAGTGTGGTCCCTGGGGGCGGGGCAGAGAAAAGCTGAGGGTCACTGCTAGTTTCCTTCCCTTCTCTGAGGTCCATCACTCATAACTGGCCTCTGGTGAAAGACTCTTCCTCCCTCACTGAAATAAAGGAATAGAAGACCAATAGAAGAGGCCCTGACCTACCCTTAGATGTCCCCAGCTAACTGACTGACTGACTGAATGGCCAGCTGACTGACTGACTGACTGAATAGCTGACTGACTAAATAGCTGACTGATAGCTGACTGACTGCCTGACTGCCTGCCTGCCTGCCTGACTGACTGCCTGACTGGATGATTGACTAGCTGATTGACTGGCTGATTGACTGGCTGACTGAGTGAATGGCTGACTGACTGAATGGCTGGCTGACTGATTGACTGATTAACTGGCTGATTGACTGACTGGCTGACTGGCTGAATGGCTGGCTGACTGAATGGCTGATTGACTGACTGGCTGATTGACTGGCTGATTGACTGGCTGACTGAATGGCTGACTGAATTGCTGTCTGAAAGGCTGACTGAATGGCTGACTGATTGGCTGGCTGACTGACCGACTGACTGAATGGCTGATTGACTGACTGACTGAATGACTGATTGACTGACTGATTGACTGAATGGCTGATTGGCTGACTGGCTGACTGAACAGTTGGCTGACTGAACGGCTGACTGACTGACAACGGCTGACTGACCGACTGGCTGAATGGCTGACTTGCTGGCTGAATGGCTGACTGACTTACTGACTGGCTTACTGAATGGCTGGCTGGCTGACTGGCTGGCTGACTGACTGGCTGAATGGCTGGTTGACTGATTGGCTGAATGGCTGGTTGACTAACTGCATGAATGGCTGACTTGACTGGCTAGCTGGCTGACTGGCTGGCTCAGTGACTGACTGGTGAAAGAGAAGGGTTCTTGTAGTTGTGTAACTGTAAGTGCAGGCCTACACTGTGTTAGATGAACAGTATCACACTACCCAGCTGTGTCTCTCATAAAGGTCTCATCCCTCCAGGCCTCTCCGGACTAACAGCAGCAGCCCCAGTCAGCAGCCCCAGTCAGCAGCCCCAGTCAGCAGCCCCAGTCAGCAGCCCCAGTCAGCAGCCCCGGTCAGCAGCCCCAGTCAGTCTATGAGGCTGTAAATCACTGAGAATGTGTTCCCCCTGCAGAGAGAGAGAGAGCAGATATCTAAAACAGACAGACACACACACACATTGGCTGACATGTCACAGATATCTGTGCAAGCCAGCTCTGAAGATGATATGATGCATCTCTGTGGGTCCGGCAGGCTTTCTCTTCCCCCTGGAAACAACCCCAGTCCAATGCCCACCCAGAGTGTGTGTTTGTGATGACACAGGGTGATGATGGGTCGGTGTGTGTACGTGTGTTTATTTCTGTGTGTGTGTGTGTGTGCGTGCGTACATGTGTCCGTGTTTGTCCTGGCATTCTTTTCTCTCCATCCAGTGATTTAAGAGGAAAAACACAGTGATGACTGTTAATGTGGTTATAACATGATTATATTACAGTGCAATCCCAAACCAGTCCAGGACACCAATAAAACACACACACACTCACATCCTCACATGTTGAACTACAGGTGTGAGACAGTGCAATATCTAGCTCGCCTGCTCACAGCCTGTGCCGATTGACTAAAGTGCCCTGCTTTAGAGGCTGCAATCATCCTGTAATGTGTGATACTTAACATGCTGCAGAAATAACTGCCAGCTGAGTGAGAGAGAGAGAGAGAGAGAGAGAGAGAGAGAGAGAGAGAGAGAGAGAGAGAGAGAGAGAGAGAGAGAGAGTGAGAGAGAGAGAGAGAGAGAGAGAGAGAGAGAGAGAGAGAGAGAGAGAGAGAGAGAGAGAGAGAGAGAGAGAGAGAGAGAGAGAGAGAGAGAGAGAGAGAGAGAGAGAGAGAGAGAGAGAGAGGGAGAGGGAGAGAGAGAGAGAGGGAGAGAGAGAGAGAGAGAGAGAGAGAGAGAGAGAGAGAGAGAGAGAGAGAGAGAGAGAGAGAGAGAGAGAGAGAGAGAGAGAGAGAGAGAGGGAGAGAGGGAGAGAGAGAGAGAGAGAGAGAGAGGGAGAGAGGGAGAGAGGGAGAGAGAGAGAGAGAGAGGGAGAGAGGGAGAGAGAGAGGGAGAGAGGGAGAGGGAGAGAGGGAGAGAGAGAGAGGGAGAGAGAGAGAGAGAGAGAGTGGGAGAGAGAGAGAGGGGGGGAGTTAATATTCTGAATCAGACTCACCATAAAACAAATAATTTCCTCTTAAATATTACAACATACCATTTTCAAGTATTTACCATTTTCAAAATGGTACACTGTACAGCCATACAGTAGACGCTGCTGCAGGCAGGGCCAAAAGTAAGATAACGTTACCCTTATACTCTGATCTAAGGACAGTGTGCAATACCCCCTAATGGTTAAGGTTAGGATTTATCCCCCTAATGGTTAAGGTTAGGATTTATCCCACTAATAGTTAAGGTTAGGATTTTGGGAGGGTAAGCTGATCCTAGATCTGAAACTGTGGGCAACTTCTAATTGGAGCGAAGGGCCACCATAGCATGGTTGTTTGTTCCCGCCCCTGCAGTAGCTCGTACTCCCATGAGGTCATAGTTTACATGTGAAGTCTGGACGGATCATTTATAATGGTCAAAGATTTTATTTAGAATAAAAAAAAAACTGTATTGTAAATACATTAAAGAAGGAGTGGGAGAGGGTTGTGTGAGCGTTGATGCTTACGTAGCTGAAGGCCTAGACAGAGAAACGTCTGTTTTACCCCTGGCCTGTACTACTGTGACCAATACATAATGATGCATTTATTTATTTATTTGTTAATTTTCGTTATTTCGGGGGTCTTGGACACAGTGGCTCAGTTGTGGTGTGGTTTTGGCGTACATGTGTTATTCATGTTCAAACATTGCGGTTGTCTCCATCCATATTCATGCCTCTAGAAGCCAGACGGTCTGTATGGAAGTATAGTATCCTGTATCACATTCTCCTCTGTAGGAACCACCACCAGTAGGACACACATACTCACTCTGGGTTGCCTTGTGTAGAGCGCCCGATCAGCCCAGTCAAAGCTCTTCTCTGTCCTGGCACCCCAATGGTGGAACCAGCTTCCCCCTGATGCCAGGACAGCAGAGTCCCTGCCAATCTTCTGAAAACGTCTGAAACCCCGCCTCTTCAAAGAGTATCTTAAATAAGATATCTCAGTCTTTTCCTACTAGCACTGACTTTGCTGATAGCTTCTTTATTGAGGACAAATGTACTTGTTACGACTGTGATATGTGGTTGTCCCACCTAGCTACAGTATCTGAAGATGAATGCACAAACTGTAAGTCGCTCTGGATATGAGCGTCTGCTAAATGACTAAAATGTAAATGTAGAGCATTTCTTTAGGTCATTCTGCTATACATACAGAGGAGGCTGTGTTAGTGTCTAGCAGGTTTAGTAACAGATCACCTTACGGGCGTAGCTCTCTGGCAACATGGGACACTGTCTCCAAGATGATTCTTCCTGGCAGCTCTGTCATCGCTTTCTCTGGCCTAGTTTCATCGGACGCCTTTGATACTGAAAGAGAGTAATAGAGACTGTCCCTCCAGCTTTCCCCCCTCGCTTTTTCTCTGTCTAGATTATCTCTACTTGACTGTCCACATACCGTGCGTTCCATTTTCCTTTATTCTCTTTCTCTGTGTCTCTACGATCTCTCTGTTTCAGTTTCTCTCTGTCTTTGTCCTGTGTTGTGGTCTTTACAAGGTCGTGCAACTTGGAATACCCGAATAAACCTGGTCACTGTTGAGTCTGATCCATATGGATGGGTAGGGGACATCTACCAGTGGAGGCTGCTGAGGGGAGGACGGCTCATAATAATGGCTGTAATGGAGCAAATGAAATGGAATCAAACCATGTGTTTGATGTATTTGATACCATTCCACGTATTCCGCTCCAGCCGTTACCACGAGCCCGTCCTCCCCAATTAAGGTACCACCAACCTCCTGTGACAGCTAGTGTGTTGGTAGTCTGATCCATATGGATGGGCAGGGGAAGTCTAATGTGTTGGTAGTCTGATCCATATGGATGGGCAGGGGAAGTCTAATGTGTTGGCAATCCATCTATCTATACTGAACAAAAATATAAATGCAACATGCAACAATTTCAGAGTTACAGTTTATATGAGGAAATCAGTCAATTGAAATAAATTCATTAGGCCCTAATCTATGATTTTCACGTGACTGGGAAACACAGATATGCATCTGTTGGTCACAGATACCTTAAAGAAAATGGTCCTCACACTGGGCCTCAGAATCTAGTCATGGTATTTTGTGCATTCAAATTGCCATCGTGTGACATTGTGTGCGCATTTTAGAGTGGCCTTTTAATGTCCCCAGCACAAGGTGCATCTGTGTAATGATCATGTTGTTTAATCAGCTTCTTGATATGCCACACCTGTCAGGTGGATGGATTATCTCAGCAAAGGAGAAATGCTCACTAACAGGGACGTAAACAGATTTGTTCACAACATTTGAGAGAAAAAGCTTTTTGTGCGTATGGAAAATATTGGGGTTCTTTTATTTCAGCTCATGAAACATGGGACCAGCACTTTACATGTTAAGTTAATATTTTTGTTCCGTGTATATGGACGGGTAGGGGAAGTCTAGTGTGTTGGTAGTCTGATTCATATGGATGAGTAGGTAGGGGAAGTCTAGTGTGTTGGTAGTCTGATTCATATGGATGAGTAGGTAGGGGAAGTCTAGTGTGTTGGTAGTCTGATTCATATGGATGAGTAGGTAGGGGAAGTCTAGTGTGTTGGTAGTCTGATTCATATGGATGAGTAGGTAGGGGAAGTCTAGTGTGTTGGTAGTCTGATTCATATGGATGAGTAGGTAGGGGAAGTCTAGTGTGTTGGTAGTCTGATTCATATGGATGAGTAGGTAGGGGAAGTCTAGTGTGTTGGTAGTCTGATTCATATGGATGAGTAGGTAGGGGAAGTCTAGTGTGTTGGTAGTCTGATTCATATGGATGAGTAGGTAGGGGAAGTCTAGTGTGTTGGTAGTCTGATTCATATGGATGAGTAGGTAGGGGAAGTCTAGTGTGTTGGTAGTCTGATTCATATGGATGAGTAGGTAGGGGAAGTCTAGTGTGTTGGTAGTCTGATTCATATGGATGAGTAGGTAGGGGAAGTCTAGTGTGTTGGTAGTCTGATTCATATGGATGAGTAGGTAGGGGAAGTCTAGTGTGTTGGTAGTCTGATTCATATGGATGAGTAGGTAGGGGAAGTCTAGTGTGTTGGTAGTCTGATTCATATGGATGAGTAGGTAGGGAAGTCTAGTGTGTTGGTAGTCTGATTCATATGGATGAGTAGGTAGGGGAAGTCTAGTGTGTTGGTAGTCTGATTCATATGGATGAGTAGGTAGGGGAAGTCTAGTGTGTTGGTAGTCTGATTCATATGGATGAGTAGGTAGGGGAAGTCTAGTGTGTTGGTAGTCTGATTCATATGGATGAGTAGGTAGGGGAAGTCTAGTGTGTTGGTAGAAAGGAAAATATTTATCCAGTGTTGGCACTGTGTTTGCTGAGCGTGTGTTGGGCTTCGTTCTACGCTGACAGCTCTCTGTAAGGGTTTCCTTCTCCCCTGGTATTCTTTACAACACTTAATTCACTGTAATGTAAAGGCTAGCAAGCCACCATGTTGATAATCAGCAAGCCATAAAACAGACAGAGGAAGTTGATGTGGAAACGATCAGAGACATAGACATATGTTAGTAGTGTGCTTTAGGTGATTG
>NC_059221.1:45767369-45784869 GCF_020615455.1 Coregonus clupeaformis | reverse complement strand
TCTGTATGAGAGAGAGAGAGACAGACAGAAAAAGAGAGAGATACAGATGGATCACCAAGTTAGAAACCTCCTTCAGCCCAACCTGCTGCATCATTAAAACAAACATGTCGTCTGAAAGGTCACCGGATTTTATGAGGTTATTTTACGATGCATCCAAACTAGCTCTCTGTGATGAGACACATCCAAGACGCCTTTTTCCTAGAGGAAGTCAAGGAGCACCAGTAAACCTCTGGGAAGAACACCTCTAGGTAAGAACACCTCTAGGGAAGAACACCTCTAGGGAGGAACACCTCTAGGGAAGAACACCACTAGGTAAGAACAACTCTAGGGAAGAACACCTCTAGGGAGGAACACCTCTAGGTATGAACACCTCTAGGTATGAAAACACCTCTAGGGAGGAACACCTCTAGGGAGGAACACCTCTAGGGAGGAACACCTCTAGGTAAGAACACCTCTAGGGAGAAACACCTCTAGGTAAGAAGACCTCTAGGGAGGAACACCTCTAGGTATGAACACCTCTAGGTATGAACACCTCTAGGGAGAAACACCTCTAGGTAAGAAGACCTCTAGGGAGGAACACCTCTAGGTATGAACACCTCTAGGGAGAAACACCTCTAGGTATGAACACCTCTAGGGAAGAACACCTCTAGGGAGGAACACCTCTAGGGAGGAACACCTCTAGGTAAGAACACCTCTAGGGAAAAACACCTCTAGGTAAGAACACCTCTAGGGAAGAAAACCTCTAGGTATGAACACCTCTAGGGAAGAACACCTCTAGGTATGAACACCTCTAGGGAGGAACACCTCTAGGTAAGAACACCTCTAGGTATGAACACCTCTAGGGAGGAACACCTCTAGGGAGAAACACCTCTAGGTATGAACACCTCTAGGGAAGAACACCTCTAGGTATGAACACCTCTAGGGAAGAACACCTCTAGGTATGAACACCTCTAGGGAGGAACACCTCTAGGTATGAACACCTCTAGGGAGGAACACCTCTAGGTAAGAACACCTCTAGGTATGAACACCTCTAGGGAGGAACACCTCTAGGGAAGAACACCTCTAGGGAGAAACACCTCTAGGTAAGAACACCTCTAGGTATGAACACCTCTAGGTAAGAACACCTCTAGGTATGAACACCTCTAGGTATGAACACCTCTAGGGAGGAACACCTCTAGGTAAGAACACCTCTAGGGAGGAACACCATGTTACATTGTTCAGTTTGTGGCCGTGGTTCTTATCCCAGTCTCTGTGTGTGTGTGTGTGTGTGTGTGTGTGTGTGTGTGTGTGTGTGTGTGTGTGTGTGTGTGTGTGTGTGTGTGTGTGTGTGTGCGTTCTTTCTCTTCCAACCGCCTGGGTGAAGACTGCCATCTTGTCATATTTTCAGAGGTTTTGACAAACCTATTTCTTTTTTATTACCTTTCAAAAAGAAGACCAATTATTGTTTGGTATTTCTATTGGTCCAAAATAGTTTAAAAAATACAAACGATTGCATTCTTACGGTCCTTTGTGTTCTGCATAAATTATTTATCTGAGGACCGGTTCCCAGTTCAGAGTTTGGATAGAACACAGAACCCTACCGGGTCATCTGAGTTTGTGGTTCTGTGCCGTCCAGACAGAGCTCCTTGTAGATGAAGACTTCACCAGAGAAACCAGACGTGATACTGTTTGTCTCTGATAACATTAGAATTCCTGATAAATATGCTCTCTCTAATCATGAATGTGCGCTGTGTAAACATAAACCACGTACAGTGACGGTTGGTTGGGTCAGAAACTAGTATCTAGTGTGGCTGGTTTTAGCTGGACTGTCAGGGTCGAGGTCAGGGGCCACTAGCATCAATCCCAATGTGGAGGGGCACCTGTCATTGCCCTATCGCTGTGTCGATAAAGTTATCCCAGTCAAAACAACATGTCTGTAAACAGTGGTGAGGCTGTATGTGTGTGGGAGAGGACGGAGACAGACGTCGTAGTGTTGATACTGTAGCCTACCTCACTGACTGCTCCATGGGCAGGGGATCAGCTGGCCTCTACTATAGGGGGTCTGGAGGAGTGGAGTTGTGTGTCATGGAAGAGGGAGAATGGTTTGAAGTTGGTTTGTAGTTGTACGAAATGTGTAAAAGGGGAAGTAATGTGTGTGCATTTGCAAAATAGTAGGTCAGTAGAGATCTTTGTGTTCCTTACTCTAAAATGGAGGGCCACTGATGTGATATGGTGGATGTTATCTGTGTGCTTGTCTTGTTTCTAGATGTCAGTGATGATGACAGTGATATCTTGGCCCAGAGTAGAGTAAATCAACTACTGTTAGGGAGCCTTCTGCTTCCCGAAGGTCAATATAGGCATCCTGCTCCTCGTCTGTCCACAAAAGGCCTTTCTTTCAAGACCGCGATCCATGTAGCTAACCATTGGGGTCAGAGAATTCCGGCAGAATTCCTCACCATTCTTTCCCATATCGGAGAATAACGCGACTCGCTCTCATCTGGGAGGTTGAAGGTCCAGTCGTGTTTAACGTTTTTCTTCGTGATTTCACGGAAGGCCGCGCCGCGAGGCTAAATGTTTCGTCGGGGGGTTGTTATTGTGCACTGGCTGGCCAAAGCAAACTGAGTCTAGTGGAGAGTGGAATCATTATCTAAGAGCGGGGGCGATACGGTCAATTTGCCCTGAAATAAGGCTATGTGCTGCCCACTGGGACAGGGAGCAGGGGGTGTGTGTGTGCGCGTGCGGCCCGTGAGTGCGTGCATTCTCAGCCTCCATTCTCAGTCTCAACACAACCACAGGCTAAACTTTGTTTGTTTGTGTTATTTTGTTTACTCCCTTGTGCAGATAAGAGCGATCATTCTTGGGTTTCATTCTTTCTCGAGGGCTGTTTATCTCTCCTCCTGGTCCAGTGTGTGTAGCCTGTAACCTGTAGCCTGTTTATTTCTCCTCCTGGTCCAGTGTGTGTAGCCTGTAACCTGTAGCCTGTTTATTTCTCCTCCTGGTCCAGTGTGTGTAGCCTGTAACCTGTAGCCTGTTTATTTCTCCTCCTGGTCCAGTGTGTGTAGCCTGTAACCTGTAGCCTGTTTATTTCTCCTCCTGGTCCAGTGTGTGTAGCCTGTAACCTGTAGCCTGTTTATTTCTCCTCCTGGTCCAGTGTGTGTAGCCTGTAACCTGTAGCCTGTTTATTTCTCCTCCTGGTCCAGTGTGTGTAGCCTGTAACCTGTAGCCTGTTTATTTCTCCTCCTGGTCCAGTGTGTGTAGCCTGTAACCTGTAGCCTGTTTATCTCTCCTCCTGGTCCAGTGTGTGTAGCCTGTAACCTGTAGCCTGTTTATCTCTCCTCCTGGTCCAGTGTGTGTAGCCTGTAACCTGTAGCCTGTTTATCTCTCCTCCTGGTCCAGTGTGTGTAGCCTGTAACCTGTAGCCTGTTTATTTCTCCTACCAGTCAAATAAATTAAATACAATTGTTTCGTAAACAACAAGTGTAGACTAACAGTGAAATGCTTACTTACGACTACTTTTCCAACAATGCAGAGTTAAGATAGAAAATAAAATAGAAAATAGAAATAGTGACACAAGGAATAAATACACAATGAATAACGAATAACAATAACGAGTAAAAATAACATGGCTATATACAGGAAGTACCAGTACTGAGTCAATGTGCAGGGGCACGAGGTAATAACATGGCTATATACAGGAAGTGCCAGTACTGAGTCAATGTGCAGGGGCACGAGGTAATAACATGGCTATATACAGGAAGTGCCAGTACTGAGTCAATGTGCAGGGGCACGAGGTAATAACATGGCTATATACAGGAAGTACCAGTACTGAGTCAATGTGCAGGGGCACGAGGTAATTGAGGCAGCTACACTATATATACAAAAGTGTGTGGACACCCCTTCAAATGAGTGGATTCGGCTATTTCAGCCACACCCGTTGCTGCAGGTGTATAAAATCAAGCACACAGCCATCCAATCTCCATAGACAAACATTGGTAGTAGAATGGCCTTACTGAAGAGCTCAGTGACTTTCAACGTGGCACCATCATAGGATGTCACCTTTCCAACAAGTCAGTTGGTCAACTGTAAGTGCTGTTATTGTGAAGTGGAAACGTCTAGAAGTAACGACAACTCAGCCGTGAAGTGGTAGGCCACACAAGCTCACAGAACGGGACCGCCGTGTGCTGAAGCGCGTAACGCGTAAAAATATTCTGTCCTTGGTTGCAGCACTCACTACCGAGTTCCAAACTAGCTCTGGAAGCAACGTCAGCGCAAAAACTGTTCGTCGGGAGCTTCATGAAATGGGTTTCCATACACCACTCCATAGACACAAGCCTAAGATCACCACGCGCAATGCTAAGCGTCGGCTGGAGTGGTGTAAAGCTCGCCGCCATTGGACTCTGGAGCAGTGGAATCGCGTTCTCTGGAGTGATGAATCACACTTCACCATCTGGCAGTCCGACGGACAAATCTGGGTTTTGGGGGATGCCAGGAGAACGCTACCTGCCCCAATGCATAGTTCCAACTGTAAAGTTTGGTGGAGGAGGAATAATGGTCTGGGGCTGTTTTTCATGGTTCGGGCTAGGCCCCTTAGTTCCAGTGATGGAAAATCTTAACACTACAGCATACAATGACATTCTAGACGATTCTGTGCTTCCAACTTTGTGGCAACAGTTTGGGGAAGGCCCTTTCCTGTTTCAGCATGACAATGCCTCCGTGCACAATGCGAGGTCCATACATAAATGGTTTGTCGAGATTGGTGTGGAAGAACTTGACTGGCCTGCACAGAGCCTGACCTCAACCCCATCGAACACCTTTGGGATGAATTGTAACACTGACTGCGAGCCAGGCCTAATCGCCCAACATCAGTGCCCGACCTCACTAATGCTCTTGTGGCTGAATGGAAGCAAGTCCCCGCAGCAATTTTCCAACATCTAGTGGAAAGCCTTCCCAGAAGAGTGGAGGCTGTTATAACAGCAAAGGGGGGACCAACTCCATATTAATGCCCATGATTTTGGAATGAGATGTTCGACGAGCAGGTGTCCACATTAGTTTTGGTCATGTAGTGTATGTACATATAGTAGGGGTAAAGTGACTAGGCAACAGGATAGATAATAGACAGTAGCAGCAGCAGCTGTAAATGTGAGTGTACGTGTACGTGTGTGTGTGTGTGGGTGTGTGTGTGTTGCATCAGTATTTATGTGTGCGCGTGATATGTGTCTGTGGCCGTATGTAGTGTGTGTGTGTGTGTGTGTGTTGGGATGTCAGTGTAAGTATGTGTGAGTGTTTGCATAGAGTCAGTGCAAGTGTGTTAAAGTGGTTATCCCACTGGCTATAAGGTGAATGCACCTATTTGTAAGTCGCTCTGGATAAGAGCGTCTGCTAAATGACGTAAATGTAAATGTAAATGTTAGTGCAAAAAAGGGTAAATGCAGCTAGTGCGAGTAGCCGTTTGATTAGCTATTTAGCAGTCTTGTTTCTCAGTCTCATGGCTTGGGGGTAGAAGCTGTTCAGGGTCCTGTTGTTTCCAGACTTGATGTTCCAGTACCGCTTGCTGTGCGGTAGCAGAGAGAACAGTCTATGGCTGGGGTGGATGGAGTCTTTGAAAACATTCTGACACCGCCTGGTATAGTATTTCTGGATGGCAGGGAGCTCGGCCCAATTGATGTACTGGGCCGTACGCAGTACCCTCTGTAGTGGCTTGCGGTCGGGTGCCTTGCAGTTGCCTGTACCAAGCGGTGATGCAGCCAGTCAAGATGCTCTCAATGGTGCAGCTGTATAACTTTTTGAGGATCTGAGGGCCCATGCCAACATTTTTCGGTCTCCTGAGGGGGAAGAGGTGCTACTTTGCCCTCTTCACAACTGTGTGGGTGTGTGTGGACCATGTAATTCCTTAGTGATGTGGACGCCGAGGAACTTGAAGGTCTCGACCCGCTCCACTAGCCTGCAACTGGTGCAGTGGTGACTCCAGTTCCAAGAATGTCAGAAATGAAAGGACCACATTAGACAGTGGGAATCAGTGTCCTTGAGGACCAGAGCTGAGAAATGTCTCATCAACCATCAGTCTCAATCTCAGCCACTTAAAGCTCCTTACTCGAGTCCATCCAGTGTGGAGAAAGACCCAAAGAGAAAGACCCAGACAGAACAGAGCCATCTTCAGATGTAGGTCATCAGGCCAAGCTAGCCACGGCGACATGAAACTTTCCCAACATGCCCAAAGGGGTTCGCCCTCCTGTCGCCACATCTTCCGTGGATCGGCCTATCAGAGCTCTCGTCTGGGTGGCGTAATCACAACCATTAGCCTATCAAGATCTATCCAGGGGCCCTTGCTGCCTTTCCCACTTTCCCACCACTTTCTCTCCAAAGATTAACCCAAGATGGCCGCTCTCAAACCACTCTCTCAGACTCCAGAGGATAAGAACACAAGAGTCTATGATTTAATTGGATTCATTTGTAAAATGGCTGTTGGAGATTTGGGCATTATCTATCCATGTACCCATGACTGGAATGCTAGCTCTCTCCCTCTTGGGCATTATCTACAGTATCTTTCCTCTGTGGTGGCTGGGTGGTATGTATGTTAGACCTAGGCTGTTCTCTTGGTTGTGATTGGTTTCTTACGTACATTTAGATAATAATTCCAGTGTGTGTGTAGCCCTAAAACCTGCTGAGGAAGAGAATAATTGATCAGATCTGTTAATGGTCCACATTTTCCTAATGATCCTAATGATCTAAAAAAACATGTCCCTATGATATAAACAGCTCCTGATGGTAGAAATTAGCAACAAATGCATACAATGGTAGGGGCCAAGCATGAGAGAAACTAGCTGTAACTCTATAAACTGGTCATCCTTGTCATTGTAATGCTCCTCTGTCTCTGTGCCGTGGCTGCATAGTGGCTGTGAGTGTTCGGTGTCCTGCTGATCTGCTGCTGGGGGCATGCAGGGTACATATATATCTGCTCTGCTGCGTGGTTGTGCTGATGTAAGGATGGATGGACATCGGACAATGCTTGTTCAACAGCGTAGAGGGGAATTACAGTTACGCTTGAGATGGAGAGAGGAGGGAAACAGAGGAGATGGAGAGAGGAGGGAAACAGAGGAGATGGAGAGAGGAGGGAAACAGAGGAGATGGAGAGAGGAGGGAAACAGAGGAGAGAGAGAGAGGAGGGAAACAGAGGAGAGAGAGAGAGGAGGGAAACAGAGGAGAGAGAGAGAGGAGGGAAACAGAGGAGATGGAGAGAGGAGGGAAACAGAGGAGATGGAGAGAGGAGGGAAACAGAGGAGATGGAGAGAGGAGGGAAACAGAGGAGAGAGAGAGAGGAGGGAAACAGAGGAGAGATAGAGAGGAGGGAAACAGAGGAGAGAGAGAGAGGAGGGAAACAGAGGAGAGAGAGGAGGGAAACAGAGGAGAGAGAGAGAGAGAGAGAGGCAGAACACAGACACACAGATTGAGACAGATTCAGAGAGAACCTTGACCTGAATGGAGTAGTAGACTACTACTAACAGTGAGTCAGCAGGCCTTATCAACAGAGAGCAGTGAACCGAGAGGATGAAGAATCCACCGGAAGCTTTTAAAGCTAAATGGCTCCTCTGTTTACACCTCTATAAAGTCCTCTAAGAACATCTCTCATTATCTCTGCAGGCATATCTCTAATTATCTCGGAGCACACTGTATCTCAAGCCACATCTCTCTCATCTGGAAATGGAGATGTGGAGATAGTTAAAAGCAGGAAATTGAAGAATAAAGCCAGGGGTGGAACATTAATTAGTCAGCTTGATCAAACCAGTTTATTGTGGTCCTTTTATTTCTGTGCACTTCACTTCAAAGTATGCCTTTTGTTTTGGTACATCTTGTAACCTTCATTATGTTATGTTGTCTCCCAGTCACTGTCCTCTTATGAAAAAGGGATATAGGGTATGTACTGTATTTATGAATGCCAAACTAACACTAACCTGACATTCACCTCTCTCTCCCTCTCACTCCCTCTTTTTCTCCTCAGATAGAGAATCTTTTGGAGCAGTTAAAGGACAAGGACAAGCAGCTGGCAGGTCTGCGAGACCGAGTCAAGGGTCTCCAGACGGACTCCAGCAACACAGACACAGCACTGACCACGCTGGAGGAGGCCCTGTCTGAAAAGGTATGCTATGCCGGGAGGGAGGGAGAGGGTGAGGGAGAGGGAAAGAGGTGAAGAAAATTAGGATAGCAGGAAATAGAGTATAAGGGATAGGGGGACAAAGGGATTGAGTGAATGATAGAGTAGGAAAAAGAGGATGGAGTCTCCAGCATCATAGACTGGAAAGGGAGCATAAGAAGGGTTTGTGTGAAGTGACAGAATTCCTTACAAATAGAAAGGGATATAGATAGATTGTCTATAGATGAAGGACAGGACCCATGCTGAGTGTAAAGGATGTTTACTTGTCCTCTTTACAGTTAGTGTGATGTCATAGACAGTTACTAACTGGCCCTGGCCCTGTACACGCAGTCAGACCACCTCACTGCTGCTGACCACATAAACATATACTCAGACTGATACATATACAATGGAACAGATGCAGTGAAAACCCAGAGCCTCTGTATCTCCTCTATGACTATGGAGATTGAGGATGATGATGATGATGATGAGGATAGGGTTGAGAAAAGAGGATATGATTGGTTATGATTGGAGATGGATGATGACGATGATGAAGACTCCATCACATTAGGTTAGATTTCTGACAAAAAAAATGATCAATGGAAACCAATACATTTTCAAGACAGTTACATCACTTACAAAGTCACCATCTCGACCTTAAGCGATGGCTTTGTAAAGTTGTGTAGGGCTGTGTAGGGCTGTGTAGGGCTGGGTAGTGCTGTGTAGGGCTGTGTAGGGCTGGGTAGGGTTGTGTAGGGTTGTGTAGGGCTGCGTAAGGTTGTGTAGGGTTGTGTATTGCTGTGTAGGGCTGTGTAGGGCTGTGTAGGGTTGTGTAGGGCTGGGTAGGGTTGTGTAGGGTTGCGTAAGGTTGTGTATTACTGTGTAGGGCTGTGTATTGCTGTGTAGGGTTGTGTAGAGTTGTGTAGGGTTGTGTAGAGTTGAGAAGGCTGTCTATGGCTCTGCAGGGTTGAGAATGACTTCATTGAGCCCTCCATTGAGTTCCAGTGCATATGTGTGTGTTGGTCTGGCTGAGTGGATGAGATGGATGCTAATTGTTGGTTCTAAACAGACTGAGTTTGTTTTCTCTGGGTTGGTTGGTGAGAGAACAGCTGTTGTTCATAAGGCCTCGCCTCAGCATTAGTCAGTTAGCCCGCCCCACAGCCGTCACTACGCTAGCGCCACACATGAATCACCTTTCAGGTCAACACAGGCTTTTATTTTAGCTAATTGTTTTTGCTAAAGGTTGCAGTGTGGGATACTTATCCAATAAAAAGGCTTAATTCTCCAGAATTCAGGGTGAACAAGTCACTTTCTGGTAACATGGAAAGTCTTACTCAACCAGGACAAAATTCCGCTGTGGATGTATTTCTTTTCTCCTTTGAAAGCAGTCGGTTTTTCCTTCTATACACAAACACTGAGCGATATGTTTATGTATTTTCAACGACAGCTAAGGACTTCTCATGATTTCTAAACATCATCTGTTGATGTTACAAGGGCATTGCACAACTGACAGTGGTCATTCCTAACGTCGTCATCACCATCATCATCATCATGGTCATGGTTGTCAGTGTAGATGAGGGTGTGTTGTGGAGGACTGGTGTGGACCACTAAAGATTTACATTTACATTTACATTTACGTCATTTAGCAGACGCTCTTATCCAGAGCGACTTACGGTGAAGGTGAAGGTGAAGGAAAGGTCCATGGAGGGAAAGTACAGATCCTTCTGAGGACAGTCTGGGGAGATGGGATTGCCATGCTCAGCTCTGTTCCACATGTTTAGCTATGGCTGCCAGAGGTTTGCACTGCATGGGGTGTGTGTGTATGTTTGTATATGTGAGTGCGAGTGTGTGTGTTTGATGGAGGTTGAGTGTGATTGGCTGGTCTGAGGTGTATCCTGGTCTGCCAAGTGTAAACTCATGTCAGGAACTGACGGAAGAGAGGCAATGCAAACATCCTAAGTGGAACCGGACAGGACAGGCAGGGGTGTTCTGCATTCGGTTCTGTTTTATGAGATGCTGCAGTAGGCTTTGTCCGGCCGACCCATGGAGCAGTTTCTAATAAAGTCCTAAGCTGTGTTCGAATACTCATACTAACCGCACTAACCATACTATTTGTGACGTAAATTGAGTATGTAGTATGCTTATTGGTCATAGTATGGATATAGTTAGTATGCCAAAAGTTCCCAGATGTCGTACTACATTTGCCAAAATACGAAGTATACAAGCAGTGGACACTATTTCCGTGCTTTTAGGGCCCATGATGCAATTCTTCAGAAAATGGGCGTGGCTTCACAATGTTTTCAGATTTGAAGAAAATGGCGGAAAATATGCAGCCGAAGTCTCACGAGAGCGGATACAAATGTATTGCTTTAACTAATTATGAAAAATGTTAAGAAAATGTTGAGCAATGTAAAAAGTAATGACTTTTCAAATAAGTTCCGTTACACATTATGTTAGCTGACAATTTTTTAGCTATGCTATCCTTATGAACCGCGTAGCATATCATTACAGCAGTATGTACCGGTATGTTTGCTAGCTACCTAACGTTAGTTGGCTACTAATACATCGAACTTGCCAGCATATTATCTATACGCTATCTAACTAACTACCCAACGTTTATTGACTTGATTATTCACATCATTCTTAGCTTAGCTAAGTGGTATAGTCGTTGTGCGTTCTCAATGGACATTGTTAATTCGGGTGCGTTTGTAAATTCGCTCTGGCTATCTACTCTGATTTCAGAGCACTCTCGTCTGAATGTACCAGAGCGCAGAATAACTGATGAATTTACGAACGCTCAACACACGTTGAATATGGCCGGTGTCAGTAAACGTCAGCAAACAAAACGTAATTAAATTGTTGCCAGCAGCACAGTTACATTCACCAATGCTCTGGATAACATGAAAACAGCCTAACCAGCTCTGCTAGCTAGGGCGAATAAAATGGTCAGTGAGGTGTTCTCTCATTTGTGTCTGGAAGTAGCTAGGAAGTTAGCCAGTTAGCTTGGGTGCTTGACTGCCGTTGTGAGGTGAACCCTACTCCTCAGCCAGAGCGTCCAGTGTGCGCTCTGAACGCTCCGAGAGTGAAACGCTACGAACGGACAATCTGACAACGCTCTGAATTTACGAACGCCCAGAGCGCACTCTGGCACTCCAGATTGAATTTACGAACACACCCGAAGTCATAAGATGTCTAGCTAGTAATTTGTTATGCTAACAAGCTAGCAAGAGGTTGAATAGCAACAGCATAAAGTTCTGGTAGACAGGCGTAGCGCTAGTATGCTCAACTGAAAGGATACCGTTCGTTTACAGTATACTAAAATTAACTAATAGTATATAGTATGTAGTATATACTCATTAAGTATGTAATATACAGTATGTTGGTATGGGTATTTGAACACAGCTCTAGTCTACCCAAAACCCAGCCTAATGAAGAGAGTCTTGGCTAGCATTGGACTGTTGCAGTCTGTGTAGGGTGTTCATAATGAGTTTACAAGAGTGACAGTGTGTGTGATGGAGGGTGTGTGTGTACCGCTAATCTCTCAGGCTTGTTACAAACCTGCAAATGCAGCCAGTCACTACCCACAATGCCCTGGTTCTAATTAGCTAACTGGGGCTGAGTGCCTATGCCAAGCACTCCCTGACTGTGTGTGTGTCCATGTGTGTGTGTGTGTCTGGCATGTCAAAGAGACATATTTCATTATCAGGTTCTTGTTTTCCTCCTCCAAACCCAGACAACTCTGAGATATTGTTCAGTAGATGAGAAACACACAGCACCAATTAGCTGTGTCTATACTCTCCTCCCTGAAACCTCTCATTAAACCAAGGCTGTGGTGGGTGTGGCCTGTGCTGCTTTTCATCTCTTTGAGGGTTAAAGCTGGCAAATATTGTAAACCCTTCCTCTGCATTTAACATGTAAAACAATTACCTGAACACACACCTGAGCATACACACCTCTGTCTCTCTCTCTCTCTGTCTCTCTCTCTTTCGCTCTCTCTCGCTCTCTCTCACTCTCTCTCTGTCTCTCACTCTGTCTCTGTCTCTCTCTCTATACTGTTATTTACGATGGTCTTTTATGAGCGTCTCTCCTGCTAACAGCTCCAGACTAGTGGAGAGACACCTGGCTACACTGTTGGCGAGGCCTTTCACCTGGGCTGTTCAATAGCATTACTGTAGCATTTCAGATAAATGACGCAGAAGCATCAATACTCAGTGGAGTAGTGTAATTGACTTGTATATGTGTATGTCCTTCCACTAGTGTATCTACTGTGTATAATGACAACAAAACAGTGTGAGAGGACAACTGCTGCTAACCTGTATCTTTTTTAATTTCTCTCCTCCTTTCTCTTTTAGGAGCGAGTGATTGAGCGAGTGATTGAGCAGAAGGAGCGGGAGGACAGGGCACGGCTGGAGGAGGTGGAGAGGATGAGGAAGGAGAACCAGGAGCTGAAGGATAGACTCTCCATCCTGACGACACACACACCTGGGGTAAGGGAGGCCAGAGTGTGTGTGTGTGTGTGTGTGTGTGTGTGTGTGTGTGTGTGTGTGTGTGTGTGTGTGTGTGTGTGTGTGTGTGTGTGTGTGTGTGTGTGTGTGTGTGTGCGTGTGCGTGTGCGTGCGTGTGCGTGTGTGTACATATGTGTGTGTCTTTGTGTAAATGCATTATGTCCGTCCATACTTGAAGTGCATTAATGCCTATGTGCATTTGCATTGATATTTAATCTCTGTCAATACCATGAACAGCTTACACACAGTGAACCTCTTGTTCTGAGACACCAAACTAGTTCACAGATGCTATAAACAAATAACTAAACATTTTCACAACTCTTTTACTGCCGAATACCTCCAACCGACATTATCGCACTTTATCATTATTTTTTTATTATACAAAAATAATTAGAAGAATTGACTTTTAAAACCATTCTGCTGCAGTTGTAATAGGCTACCTGCACCCTATATTTACAGTGTTAACATCCACAGTAAAAGTAATTCCTTTCTCCTGCCTCCCTACACACTCCCTACATCCCTGGAAGCCTGCCCTACTTTGATGAATTAAACAAGTGTGATTTATAGATTGATCCCTCCGTCCCTGTCCAGGTGCCAAGACAGTTCTCACTCAGCTCCAGTCTACAAGCCAGGGCAGACTCTCGCACTCACAATTTATGAGAATGTTTTCTTTCATACTCATAAAAGCGTACACATATCATTCCTGTGAAATGATATCTTGTTGAATGTTGACGCAGGGGAACATGAAAGAGAAACCTTCTGAAACACCTTCTGAATGGGTCTTTGTAGAGAACACATTCTGATAGAAGTACAGACATGATTGGATGATTATGTGCAGAATGTTGCATTCAGACATGTTATGTAAACATATACAAATTATAGATATGTAAATATGTGTGAGTGTGGTGAGGGTTCAATGGAGTGTGAGAGATTAAGAGTGTTGTTGAAGTAGTACTGCAGGGGGTCAGAGGTCACCTGACACACTGTGGCGGATTACAGACAGATTACAGACAGATTACAGACAGATTACAGACAGATTACAGACCCTTTCCGTGATAGATTAGAAAGCTTGTCCTTATCACCATACACTACCCTTACAGATGTAGGATCTTCATTTGATCTTTTGTTGCTGAGAATCTTCCTGCACCACAGGAAATGCAGATGAGGTTTGTGATTTACATAAATTCACTGAAACCCACACTAACACACGGTTATATTAACAGTATTGCACTTTTCATGTAGCCTACTTTTGCCCAACTAATAGCCTAACCACTGAGCAAGCAACATTGTCCTGTTGTTGCATGATTATTTTGCTGTGACAATACAGGTCAAATTAATATATCCTACATCTGTACCAACCATGCACTAGGCAAAAAACAAGACGCATGCTAATGCACGCATACACTCACATATGCGCGCACACACTCTCAGAGAGGTTGTTGATGTCCAGGTGTCTAAAGCTCCAGAGGTTTACTGGTCTTCCTTGACTTCCTCTAGGGAAAAGGCCTCTCGGATGTGTTTCATCACAGAGAGCTAGTTTGGATGCATCGTAAAAGAACCTCATAGAATCCGGTGACCTTTCAGACGACATGTTTGTTTTAATGATGCAGCAGGTTGGGCTGATGGAGGGTTTCTACACTTCATCTGACCTGGATCGACCTTGGTGGTCCACTCCAGACCAGACATCATGGTCTCTCTCTCTCTCTCTCGCTCTCTCGCTCTATCGCTCTCTACCTCTCATTCCTTCAACACTTCATTCCAGCCAGTCCTCTTGCTGACATTAATGACATATTAGTCTCTGAGGAAACGAGGATAAGAGAAAGATAAGCCTCAATCTATCACTGATTATTACAGCAGACATGATGGACTGCAGAGAGCGAAAACATATGTATTTCAGTGGTGTATGGAAATTGTTTACTGTGAGTTTCTGCATTCCAACAACTCTCTCTCTCTCTCTCTCTCTCTCTCTCTCTCTCTCTCTCTCTCTCTCTCTCTCTCTCTCTCTCTCTGTCTCTCTCTCTCTCTCTGTGTCCCTTTCTCCAACCCCTCCATGACTTTTCTATACAGTACTGTAAGCTCTTAAGTATCTAGCTCAGACAGCCAATCAGCATCAACCTTACTGTATAGCCGCCAGGGGATTGGATAACCTGAAGCGGGGCCTAGTGGCCACACATATTTTACTCATTTGTGATATTTACAATTCAGAGAATTTTCCAGGAATGATAATAGTAATTTCTATGACCATATAAGTAACAGTATCTTTACAAGCCTTCGCCCCGCTGTCATAATATCACAGATTCCTCTCGGACCCGCTGCATTCACAGCCCATGCTCTGGAACTGTCACTGTTTTCCATTTAAACACCATAACAAAGTCCAGTTCACTTAGCGTTAATGTGTTTTGCGTTGGCTGACATTGGGGTTGATGTGTGGGGACGTGTGAGTGTGTGTGTTGGGAGCTATCTGAGGAGGTAATGGGACTTCAGTGACGGTATGGGTGGGGTAAACATGGTCTCCGCTTGCCGTCTGATGGGGCTACTCTTGCTGTGTTTCACTGGATATGATTCCACACATACACTGGCATTACCCAAAGGGTTTCACTCTGGAGGTAAAATCTTTGACACAGTATGACATTTGAGCTGTATCTGCATCTGTAAATTAGATTATTGTTTTATTTCTGTCAACGTATGTATTAGGAGGAGAGGGGTTACAAAGTACACCATGTGAAATGTTTTGTTTTGCCATTGGCTTTTCCTGTACCTCTTTCATAAAGTGCCTCTACTTGTGCATTTTGTTTATGTTATGAGATGTTTTTATAGTAAATGATACTTTGTTAGGTTTATGATCTATGCATTTCAGAGTGGTTGCAGTAATAGTTAACAGCCGTCTGAACTGTCTTTGGGGTTTTTCTAATAACAGAGACTGAGCTACATGTAGGGTAACAGCTCATAGCGTTATCTAGGACTGGCTCCCTGCCTATACCAGTGTGTGTGTGTGTGTGTGTGTGTGTGTGTGTGTGTGTGTGTGTGTGTGTGTGTGTGTGTGTGTGTGTGCGTGTATGTGTGTGATTGTATAGAGAGAGAGTTGATGATGTTTAAACGAGCGGCCTCAGCTGTCTCAACAAGCTAAACTATCCTCTGAAACACACAGAGCTCTGAGAGGCAGATACACAGGGAGATAATTCTAGGTTACATTCATCCTCTGGCAGATTTTTCCCTTTAAAAAAAAATCTATCACTGCAGCTCTGTCAGTTTTTACAGTGTTTGACTCTAGATGTTTGGTGGTCTTATAAAATCACTGGTAACCAGAGTGGTATGAAGGGTAATTTCATTATGAATTAGAAGAAAAGTCTAAACTCCAGGAGAGAGGGATGCTCCAGAGAGCGAGCTGAGTGGAGGAGGCCACAGGAAAGAATGGATGAGAGAAGAGAAGGAGGAAGAAAGAATGAAGGAATGAGAGGGCAGGGTTGGAAGAGATAGAGGGCTGGTTCTTAGTGGTTAAGAGCATTGGGCCAGTAACCGAAAGGTCACGGGTTTGAATCCCCTAGCTGGCAAGGTGGAAAAATCTGCTGTTCTGCTCTTGAGCAAGGCATTTAACCCCCAAAAACAACTGCTCCTCGGGCGCCGATGACGGCGATTAAGGCAGCCCCCCGCACCTATCTGATTAAGAGGAGTTGGATTAAGAAGACACTGTATTTGGGTTGAATGTATTCAGTTGTGCAACTGACTAGGTATCCCCTTTCCCTTCCCTTCCCCTACCTTTACCATAAAGGGGGTGAACAAATATCTGACCCTGTATCAGTGTTTTGGGGCAACATCTTCCTGGTTCTGGCTCTAGAGAGGAGTATGAGTTCTATGAGTTGAGGATGATATAATGAATGTTTCTCTTTCATAGTAGTGTTTGTGACTGTCATATTCACTCACTTCTTCCTCTCTCTTCTTCTTTATTTCCATGTTCCTCCTCCTCTCTCTCCTGCTTTATTTCCTTGGCCCTCCTCCTCTCTCTTCTTCTTTATTTTGTTGGTCCTACACAGTCACAGAGTATGGAGGAGTCAACCAGGAAGCTGTTAGAGGTCAGCGACAGGATCAAGCTGCTGGAGCAGGAAGTGACACGCTACCGAGAGGAGTCTGGGAAGTCCCAGGCCGAGGTGGAGAGGCTCATGGGTATCCTGAGAGAGCAAGAGACGGAAAGAACCAACAAGGAGAAGAAAATCACTGAGCTGGAGAGGTGAGAGGTCACCACCATTACCACTGGAGTTTCTACCCCCTCTTTTTACCTACCCCTTCTCCAAACCCTAACCCTAACCCTACCCTTCTCCAAACCCTAACCCCTACCTTCTCCTAACCCCTACCCTTCTTCTTACCCCTACCCTTCTCCAAACCCTAACCCCTACCCTTCTCCTAACCCCTACCCTTCTCCAAACCCTAACCCCTACCCTTCTCCTAAACCTAACCCTTCTCCAAACCCCTACCATCTCCTAACCCTAACCCCTACCCTTCTCCTAACCCCTACCCTTCTCCTAACCCTAACCCCTACCCTTCTCCTAACCCTAACCCCTGCCCTTCTCCTACCCCTAACCACTACCTTTCTCCTAACCCCTACCCTTCTCCAAACCCTAACCCCTACCCTTCTCCTAAACCTAACCCTTCTCCAAACCCCTACCCTCTCCTAACCCTAACCCCTACCCTTCTCCTAACCCCTACCCTTCTCCTAACCCTAACCCCTACCCTTCTCCTAACCCTAACCCCTACCCTACCCTTCTCCAAACCCTAACCCCTACCCTTCTCCTAACCACTACCATTCTCCTAACCCTAACCCCTACCCTACCCTTCTCCAAACCCTAACCCCTACCCTTCTCCTAACCCCTACCCTCCTCCAAACCCTAACCCT
>NC_059221.1:45664869-45762369 GCF_020615455.1 Coregonus clupeaformis | reverse complement strand
CTCTGAGGCTACAACTCTTTCTCTCTCTCTCTCTCTCTCTCTCTCTCTCTCTCTCTCTCTCTCTCTCTCTCTCTCTCTCTCTCTCTCCATCCTCTCTCACTGCCTCTCTCTCTCCCTCCATACTCACTCCCTGCCTCCTTCTCTTTCTCCTGCTCTTTCTCCTTCTCTTTCTCTTTCTCTTTCTCTCTCTCTCTCTCTCTCTCTCTCTCTCTCTCTCTCTCTCTCTCTCTCTCTCTCTCTCTCTCTCTCTCTCTCTCTCTCTCTCTCTCTCTCTCTCTCTCTCTCTCTCTCTTTCTCTCTCTCTTTCTCTCTTTCTCTCTTTTTGTCTCTCTCCGTCTCCCCTCTCTCTCTCCATCTTTCTTCCCCCCTCTCTATTTAGTTACGTAATAAGTCTGTGTTTGGCTGTCTATTTATTCAGTATATAGGTTACTGTATTTATACAGTATATAGGTTACTCATAAGCTCTTACACAGATTCACAAGTCAACAGTTCCCATGATGCAATAGTCGTGTGTCATCCCCCCCCCCGCCCCCCTCACACGTTTGTGTAGCAGAGTAAAAGGGCCTAACAAAGCAGCAGCATTGTAACCAGTGTGTTAGTTTTTCCACCTGCACCACTAGCAGGTCTCTCTTTGTGCTGCTGATATACCCCTATTCTTTTTATTTCAGTAGCATGCACCTTGTCTCTCTCCCATACCTTCCATACCTACCTGTGTCTCAGTGTTAGGCTGTGTATCTGTGCGTGTGTGTGTGTTTGGTCTGTCTGTGTGTGTGTGTTCAGTGCTGCTGAAACGGTTGTCTTCAGTAAATAGTGTTAGTGTATCTAGAAATCCCCTATCTGTATATGTGTGTTTGAACAAGCCCAATCAAAGATGCAGTTGGGTTATCCCCCTACCACCCTTTCTCCCATTCTATTCCCCCTCTACTCCCCCTCTACTCCCGTCTCTACTCCCCCTCTACTCCCGTCTCTACTCCCGTCTCTACTCCCCCTCTACTCCCGTCTCTTTTTATTTATTTATTTATTTTTATTTCACCTTTATTTAACCAGGTAAGCCAGTTGAGAACAAGTTCTCATTTACAACTGCGACCTGGCCAATATAAAGCAAAGCAGTGCGATAAAAACAACAACACAGAGTTACATATGGGGTAAAAAAAACATAAGGTCATAAAATACAACAGAAAATATATATACAGTGTGTGCAAATGTAGCAAGTTATGGAGGTAAGGCAATAAATAGGCTATAGTGCAAAATAATTACAATTAGTATTAACACTGGAATGCTAGATGTGCAAGAGATTATGTGCAAATAGAGATACTGGGGTGCAAAAGAGCAAAATAAATAACAATATTGTCACGGTTTCGGCCGAGGCTGCCTCTCTCCCTTGTTCGGGCAGGCTTCGGCGTTCGTCGTCTCCGGAATTCTAGCTGCCACCGTTCTATGTTCTGTGTTTCCTGTTTGATTAGTTTTGTCTGTTAGCCACACCTGTTTTGTGTTAGGTCTCATTATGCACCCTATTTAGTTCCCTGTTTGTGTGTATAGTGTTGTGTGTAATTGTCGCTTGTCAGATGGTTGCGTAGCTGTGTTAATTTTCCAGTACGCCAGTATTAGTAGTGTCCTCCTCTGTTTAGGAGAGTTTTGCGCACTGTGTTTTTCGTGCGATCGTGTGTTGACGCCTGTGCGCGTCTGTTTGGCCTCCTGCCGTTTGTGGATTATTTTGCATAGTAAAGTCTTGTTGGACTGTACCTCTGCTTCTGCGCCTGATTCCCCACCACACCATCACTACATCGTTGACAGAATTACACACCTTAAACATGGAATCAGCGGGAGCCGAAGCAGCGCCGACGAGACTGGAGGTCCAGGTTCGGGAGCAACAGGAACAGATCCTCCAGATGGGAACCGCCCTGCAGGAGGTAATCACCACGCTCCGAGGCTGGGGCGCACCTCCAACACCTTCCTCACCGCCAGCCCAGCCAGCACCATCGGCCAGCCTGCCCATTCCAGCGCCAGAACACCGAGGGATCCGACTCGCTCTCCCGAGGGCCTACGACGGAACCGCGGCTGGGTGTCAGGGATTCCTCCTCCAGGTGGAGTTGTACCTGGCCACCGTACACCCGGCACCCTCGGGGCATGAGAGCGTGTCTGCCCTGATATCCTGCCTGTCCGGGAAGGCGTTGGAATGGGCCAACGCGGAGTGGAGGAGGATCGACGCCGCGAGTATCACCTACGACGAGTTCTCCCGCCGCTTTAGGGCGGTGTTCGACCATCCCCGGAGGGCGAGCGGGGGAGCGTCTGGTCTTCCTCCGGCAGGGGAGGAGGAGTGCTCAGGAATTCGCACTTGAATTCCGTACTCTAGCGGCTGATGCAGGGTGGAATGAGCGGGCCCTCGTCGATATATATCGATGTAGCCTAAGAGAGGACGTCCGTAGGGAGCTGGCCTGTAGGGACACCAGTCTCTCTTTCGACCAGCTGGTCGACATGTCAATCAGGTTAGATAACCTATTGGCCACCCGCGGACGTCCTGAGGGGGTCCGTCCATTTCACCCTCCAGCGCATCCGAGCCGTGTCCTATGGAGCTCGGGGCGCTGGCGCTAGAGATAGGAGGAGTCGGCAGGTGAGGGGGTCCATCCACTGCACCAACTGTGGTCGGGGAGGACACACCGCGGCTAGGTGCTGGGGATGGCCTCCTCGGGGAGATGACGACAGGTCCCGCACTGGGGATTCCCTCCAGGTGAGTAGGCGCCCCACTCACCCAGAGCTCACTGTTGCCCATTTTTGTATGCCTGTGCGTTTTCCGGCAGTGGCACCTCATTCCCAGTATAAGGCGCTGGTAGATTCAGGCGCGGCTGGGAATTTTATTGATAAGAAGTTTTGTTTAGAGTTAGGGTTTCCCCTTCTCCCTGTTGATGTTCCTTTTCCCGTTCACGCCCTAGATAGTCGTCCGTTGGGTACGGGCTTAATCAGGGAGGTCACGGCGCCACTTAGGATGTGTGCGCAGGGGAGTCATCAGGAGATAATTCAACTGTTTCTGATTGACTCTCCTGCGTATCCGGTGGTGCTGGGCATGCCCTGGTTAAGTACCCATAACCCCGTTATTTCGTGGCAGGAGAGGGCTCTGATGGAGTGGTCTGCTCAGTGTGTGGGTAGATGTTTGGGCGTTTCCATAGGGGCTACCTCGGTGGAGAGTCCAAACCAGGTGCCCGCATTGCACATTCCACCTGAGTATGGGGATTTGGCTATTGCGTTTAGTAAGGCGAGGGCGACGCGGTTGCCACCCCATAGGCAGGGGGATTGTGCGATAGACCTTCAGGCAGGAGCTGCGCTCCCACGGAGTCATGTGTATCCTCTGTCTCAGGAGGAGAAGAAAGCTATGGAGGTTTACATAGACTAATCACTGAGACAAGGATACATACGGCCGTCCACTTCCCCCGCGTCCTCGAGTTTCTTTTTCGTGAAGAAGAAGGATGGGGGTTTGCGTCCGTGCATCGATTACCGTGGTCTCAATCAGATTACGGTGAAGTATAGTTATCCACTCCCGCTGATTGCGACCATGACTGAGTCGTTGCATGGGGCGCGTTTCTTCACGAAATTTGATCTCAGGAGCGCGTACAACTTGGTGCGCATCAGGAAGGATGATGAATGGAAAACAGCCTTTAGTACCACCTCGGGCCATTACGAGTATCTAGTCATGCCATACGGGTTGATGAATGCTCCGTCAGTTTTCCAATCATTCGTGGATGAGATCTTCAGGGACATGCAGGGACAGGGAGTCGTGGTGTACATAGATGACATTCTCGTGTACTCACCTACCCGTGTCGAGCATGTGGCCCTGGTGCGCAGGGTGTTGCGGAGGCTGGTGGAGCACGACCTGTATGTGAAGGCAGAGAAGTGTCTGTTTTTCCAGGAGTCGATTTCCTTTTTTGGGGGTATCAGTTGTCTGCGTCAGGGGTGAAGATGGAGGTAGACCGAGTGTCAGCCGTGCGTAATTGGCAAACACCAACCACTGTGAAAGAGGTGCAGCAGTTTTTGGGGTTTGCGAATTACTACCGGAGGTTTATCCGGGATTTTGGGCAAGTGGCAGCTCCCATCACGTCTCTCTTAAAGGGGGGCCCGGTGCGTCTGCAGTGGTCAGTCGAGGCGGACAGGGCGTTTGAGAAGCTGAAGGACCTGTTCACCTCGGCTCCGGTGCTGGCGCATCCGGATCCCTCTTTACCATTTCAGGTAGAGGTGGACGCGTCTGAGGCCGGTATTGGCGCCGTGCTTTCACAACGGTCAGGCGCGCCACCTAAACTCCGCCCCTGTGCCTTCTATTCCAAGAAGCTCAGCCCGGCGGAGCGAAATTATGACGTAGGGGACAGGGAGCTGTTAGCTGTGGTACAGGCCCTTAAGGTGTGGAGGCACTGGCTTGAGGGGGCTCAACACCCTTTCCTCATTTTGACGGACCACCGTAACCTGGAGTACATCCGGGCAGCGAGGAGGCTGAACCCTCGACAGGCTAGATGGAGTATGTTTTTGACCCGTTTCTCTTTTAAGATCACCTACATCCCTGGGTCACAAAACGGTAAGGCAGATGCGCTGTCTCTGCGGTATGACGGGGAGGAGAGGTCCGTGGAGCCCACTCCCATACTGCCGGAGTCGTGTCTAGTGGCACCGGTGGTGTGGGAGCTCGATTCTGAGCTCGGCGGGCATTACGCACCGACCCTAGTCCACCACAATGCCCGGAGGGTCGGAAGTATGTTCCGCTCGAGTGTCGGGATCGATTGATCTATTGGGCTCACACGTCACCCTCCTCTGGACATCCGGGTATCGGCCGGACAGTGCACTGTCTTAGTGCCAAATATTGGTGGCCCACGTTGGCCAGGGATGTGAGGGTTTATGTTTCCTCCTGCTCGGTGTGCGCCCAGTGTAAGGCGCCTAGACATCTGCCTAGGGGTAAGTTACTGCCCCTGCCCGTTCCACAACGACCATGGTCCCACCTCTCGGTGGATTTTATAACTGACCTTCCCCTCTCTCAAGGGAATACTACACTCCTGGTCGTTGTGGACCGGTTCTCTAAGGCCTGTCGTTTGCTCCCCATGCCGGGTCTTCCTACTGCCCTACAGACCGCCGAAGCACTATTCACTCATGTGTTCCGGCACTACGGGGTGCCCGAGGACATTGTGGCTGACCGGGGTCCCCAATTCACCTCCAGAGTCTGGAGAGCTTTTATGGAGCGGTTGGGGGTCTCGGTGAGCCTCACCTCGGGTTACCACCCGGAGAGTAATGGGCAGGTGGAACGCGTAAACCAGGATGTGGGCAGGTTTCTCAGAACATACTGCCGGGACCGGCCGGAGGAGTGGGCGAGATATGTGCCCTGGGCCGAGATGGCACAGAACTCTCTCCGCCACTCCTCCACCCAACTAACCCCCTTTTCAGTGTGTTTTAGGGTACCAGCCGGTTCTGGCACCATGGCATGAGAGCCAGATCGAGGCCCCCGCTGTGGATGAGTGGGTGCGGCGCTCGGAGGAGACGTGGAACGCTGCACACGTCCATCTGCAGCGTGCCATACGTCGACAGAAGACGAGCGCCGACCTACACCGCAGTGAGGGGCCTGTGTACGCACCTGGAGATCGAGTCTGGCTCTCTGCCAGAAACCTGCCCCTCCGCCTGCCCTGTCGGAAACTGGGTCGGCGGTTTGTAGGGCCATTTAAAGTCCTGAGAAGGTTGAACGAGGTTTGTTATAGATTACAGTTACCAGTGGAGTATAAGTGTATTAACCCCTCGTTCCATGTGTCCCCTTCTCAGGCCGGTGGTAGCGGGCCCACTCCAAGAACATGAGATCTTGGAGACTCCTCCGCCCCGTTGGACATCGAGGGGCACCGGCGTACACCGTGAGATCCATCTTGGATTCTAGACGTCGGAGGGGGGTCTTCAGTATCTAGTGGAGTGGGAGGGTGCAGTCCGGAGGAGCGGTGCTGGGTGCCGAGGAGAGACATTTTGGACCCGTCGCTCCTGACGGAATTCCATCGGGGTATCCGGCCGCGCCCTGCGCCGCGGCCTCCGGGTCGTCCCCAAGGCCGGAGTCGGCGCGCGTCTGGAGCCGCGCGTCAAGGGGGGTACTGTCACGGTTTCGGCCGAGGCTGCCTCTCTCCCTTGTTCGGGCAGGCTTCGGCGTTCGTCGTCTCCGAATTCTAGCTGCCACCGTTCTATGTTCTGTGTTTCCTGTTTGATTAGTTTTGTCTGTTAGCCACACCTGTTTTGTGTTAGGTCTCATTATGCACCCTATTTAGTTCCCTGTTTGTGTGTATAGTGTTGTGTGTAATTGTCGCTTGTCAGATGGTTGCGTAGCTGTGTTAATTTTCCAGTACGCCAGTATTAGTAGTGTCCTCCTCTGTTTAGGAGAGTTTTGCGCACTGTGTTTTCGTGCGATCGTGTGTTGATGCCTGTGCGCGTCTGTTTGGCCTCCTGCCGTTTGTGGATTATTTTGCATAGTAAAGTCTTGTTGGACTGTACCTCTGCTTCTGCGCCTGATTCCCCACCACACCATCACTACATCGTTGACAAATATAGGGATGAGGTAGTTGGGTGGGCTAATTTCAGATGGGCTGTGTACATGTGCAGTGATCGGTAAGGTGCTCTGACAACTGATGCTTAAAGTTAGTGAGGGAGATAAGAGTCTCCAGCTTCAGAGATTTTTGCAATTCGTTCCAGTCATTGGCAGCAGAGAACTGAAAGGAATGGCGGCCAAAGGAGGTGTTGGCTTTGGGAATGACCAGTGAGATATACCTGCTGGAGCGCAGACTACGGGTGGGTGCTGCTATGGTGACCAATGAGCTAAGATAAGGCGGGGATTTGCCTAGCAGTGATTTATAGATGGCCTGGAGCCAGTGGGTTTGACGACGAACATGTAGTAAGGACCAGCCAACAAGAGCGTACAGGTCACAGTGGTGGGTAGTGTATGGGGCTTTGGAGACAAAACGGATGGCACTGTGATAGACTACATCCAATTTGCTGAGTAGAGTGTTGGAGGCTATTTTGTAAATGACATCGGCGAAGTCAAGGATCGGTAGGATAGTCAGTTTTACGAGGGCATGTTTGGCAGCATGAGTGAAGGAAACTTTGTTGCGAAATAGGAAGCCGATTCTAGATTTAACTTTGGATTGGAGATTCTTAATGTGAGTCTGGAAGGAGAGTATACAGTCTAACCAGACACCTAGGTATTTGTGGTTGTCCACAACTCTAGGTCAGACCCGTCAGTGGTGATTCTAGTCGGGTGGGCGGGTGCCAGTCAGCGTTCGATTGAAGAGCATGCATTTGGTTTTACTAGTGTTTAAGAGCAGTTGAGGCTACTGAAGGAGTGTTGTATGGCATTGAAGCTCGTTTGGAGGTTTGTTAACACAGTGTCCAATGAAGGGCCAGATGTATGCTACAAAATGGTGTCGTCTGCGTAGGGTGGATCTGAGAGTCACCAGCAGCAAGAGCGACATCATTGATATACACGGAGAAAAGAGTCGGCCAAGAATTGAACCCTGTGGCCCCCACTAAAGACTGCCATAGGTCCAGACAACGCCCTCCGATTTCACACATTGAACTCTATCTGAGAAGTAGTTGGTGAACCAGGCGAGGCAGTCATTTGAGAAACAAAGGCTATTTAGTCTGCCAATAAGAATGCGGTGGTTGACAGAGTCGAAAGCCTTGGCCAGGTCGATGAAGACGGCTGCACAGTACTGTCCATTATCGATCGCGGTTATAATATCGTTTAGGACCTTGAGCGTGGCTGAAGTGCACCCATGACCAGCTCGAAACCGGATTGCATAGCGGAGAAGGTACGGTGGGATTCGAAATGGTTGGTGATCTGTTTGTTAACTTGGCTTTCAAATAATTTCAAAGGCAGGGCAGGATGGATATAGGTCTGTAACAGTTTGGATCTAGAGTGTCACCCCACAGAGGGGGCCGCGGCAGCTTTCAATCTCTGGGGATCTCAGACGTTACGAAAGAGAGGTTGAACAGGCTAGTAATAGGGGTTGCGACAATTTATGCGGCTAGTTTTAGAAAGAAAGAGTCCAGATTGTCTAGCCCAGCTGATTTGTAGGGGTCCAGATTTTGCAGCTCTTTCAGAACAGCAGCTGTCTGAATTTGTGTGAAGGAGAAGCGGGGGGGCATGGGCAAGTTGCAGCGGAGGTGCAGAGTTGGTGGCCGGGTAGTGGTAGCCAGGTGGAAACATGGCCAGCCGTAGCAAAATACTTGTTGAAATTCTCGATTATTGTAGATTTATCGTGGTGATAGTGTTTCCTAGCCTCAGTGCAGTGGGCAGCTGGGAGGAAGTGCTCTTATTCTCCATGGACTTTACAGTGTCCCAAAACTTTTTGGAGTTTGTGCTACAGGATGCAAATTTCTGTTTGAAAAAGTTAGCCTTTGCTTTCCTGACTGCTTGTGTATATTGGTTCCTAACTTCACTGAAAAGTTGCATATCGCGGGGGCTATTTGATGCTAATGCAGTACGCCACAGGATGTTTTTGTGCTGGTCAAGGGCAGTCAAGTCTGAGGAGAACCAGGGGCTATATCTGTTCTTAGTTCTGTATTTTTTGAATGGGGCATGTTTATTTAAGATTGAGAGGAAATTACTTTTAAAGAACAACCAGGCAACCTCTACTGACGGAATGAGATCTATATCCATCCAGGATACCTGGGCCAGGTCAATAAGGAAGGCCTGCTCGCTAAAGTGTTTAGGGGTTGTCATTTGACCGCGGACCCGTTACGGACGCAGGCAATAAGGCAGTGATCGCTGAGATCCTGGTTGAAGACAGCGGAGGTGTATTTAGAGGGTAAGTTAGTCAGGATGATATCTATGAGGGTACCCATGTTTACGGATTTAGGGTTGTACCTGGTAGGTTCAATGATAATTTGTGTGAGATTGAGGGCATCTAGTTTAGATTGTAGGATGGCCAGGGTGTTAAGCATATCCCAATTTAGGTCACCAAGCAGTACGAACTCTGAGGATAAATGGGGGCAATCAATTCACATATGGTATCCAGGGCACAGCTGGGGGCTGAGGGGGTCTGTAGCGGCAACAGTGAGAGACTTATTTCTGGAAAGGTGGATTTTAGAAGTAGAAGCTCAAACTGTTTGGGCACAGACCTGGATAGTATGATAGAGCTCTGCAGGCTATCTCTACAGTAGATTGCAACTCCACCCCCTTTGGCGGTTCTATCTGAACGGAAAATGTTATAGTTGGGGATGATTTTCAGAATTTTTGGTGGCCTTCCTAAGCCAGGATTCAGACACTGCTAGAACATCAGGGTTGTCGGAGTGTGCTAACGCAGGTGAATAACTCAAACTTAGGAAGTAGACTTCTGATATTTACGTGCAAGAAACCAAGACTTTTGCGTTACAGAGAAGTCAGCAAATGATAGCGCCTTTGGGAGTAGGAGTGATACTGAGGGCTGCAGGGCCTGGGTTAGCCTCTACATCACCAGAGGAACAGAGGAGGACTAGAATAAGGATACGGCTAAAGGCTTTAAGAACTGGTCTTCTATGCGTTGGGTACATAGAATAAAGGGGGCAGATTTCCGGGCGTTGTAGAAAAGATTCAGGGCATTATGTACAGACAAGGATATGGAAGGATATGAGTAAAGTGGAGGTAAACCTAGCGTTGGGTAGCAATGAAAGAGATAGCATCACTAGAGGCACCATTGAGTCGGTCTCCGCATGTATGGGGGTGGGACAAAGGAGCTATCTAAGGCAGGTTTAGCTGGGCTGGGGGATCTACAGTGAAATAGTACAATTGGAAATAACCGAAACAACAATAAGCTAACCATATTGACAAGGGAGAGAGGCATAAAGCAATCAAGGTGTAATTTGAGAGAGCTAAGACAACAGCTGGTAATGACGACACAGTTTGGGCTGAGGCTAAACATAAACAGGATGCAGTACCGTAAAAAGGAACAGTCCAGCAGACATCAGCTGTATAGCTGAGTTATAAGGTCCGGTGAACAGCAATAGGATAGTTCGGAGGTAGTTCGGGGGCTGCTAAAGCACTAGCGAGCAGAAGGCACGGCTAGCGTGTGCTTGCCGGGCTAGCAGATGGAATCTTTGTGGTCAACGTCGTAACGGGAAGCCTGTTGTAAAATCTACCTCATCAGACGATTTCGTCGGCAGACCAGTCGTGTAGGATCGGCTGGGCTCCGTGTCAACACTAGGTGGTCCCGTCCGGTTGACAGAGAGGTAGATAGCCAGGAGATGGGAGATGGGCCTAGCTCAGGATGATTAGCCAGACCTCAACGTCCATTTTGTTGCAGCTAGCTGGTAGCGATGAATCCGGAGTTAAAGGTCCAGTTATTCAGTGATTCCGGCAGAAAAACTGATATGTTCTGGGTCGATAACGCGCTGTGCAGACAGTGCAGACTGGCCGAATAATAGTCCAGACTAGAGCTGGCTGGTAGGTGGTGCAGGCCACGGACAATGGTGAAAAACCGCTAACGGTAGCTGATAGCAAGTAGCTAGTTAGCTGGCTACTCCCGTCCGGTAGACCTAGAGGTAGATAGCCGGGATATGAGCCTGGCTCTGGGCTAGCTCGAGGCTAACTGGTGCTTGCATCGGGGGCAGTGGTGATTAGCCAAACAGCAACATCCATTCGGTTGCGGCTAGCTAGTTGCGATCCGGTGATTAATGTCCAGTGATTAAATTATTCCGGCAGAAAATCCAATGTTCTGGGTGAAATAGCAACTGTGGCTAATAGCAAGTAGCTAGTTAGCTGGCTAGCTAGTTTCAACTGGAGATTCTAGATAAAAGGTAAGTCAATAATAGAATCCGTTCCACATTGAGTGAGGCGGGTTGCAGGAAAGTATATTTTGTAGAAGGATGAAAAGTCTGATAGGAAAATATGTACGAAAAATACAAAAAAAAACAGGGTATTTACAGGCTATTTACAGACACACGACAAAAACAGGACTGCACTACTACGCCATCTTGGTCTCTACTCCCGTCTCTACTCCCCTCTCTACTCCCCTCTCTACTCCCGTCTCTACTCCCGTCTCTACTCCCCTCTCTACTCCCGTCTCTACTCCCTTCTCTACTCCCGTCTCTACTCCCTTCTCTACTCCTGTCTCTACTCCCCTCTCTACTCCCCCGCTACTCCCATCTCTACTCCCCCTCTACTCCCCTCTCTACTCCCGTCTCTACTCCCCTCTCTACTCCCGTCTCTACTCCCCCCTCTACTCCCCTCTCTACTCCCATTCTACTCCCTCCTCTAATCCCGTCTCTACTCCCCCTCTACTCCCCTCTCTACTCCCCCCTCTACTCCCCCGCTACTCCCATCTCTACTCCCCTCTCTACTCCCCCGCTACTCCTGTCTCTACTCCCCTCTCTACTCCCCTCTCTACTCCCCTCTCTACTCCCGTCTCTACTCCCCTCTCTACTCCCCTCTCTACTCCCGTCTCTACTCCCCTCTCTACTCCCCCGCTACTCCCCTCTCTACTCCCCTCTCTACTCCCCTCTCTACTCCCGTCTGTACTCCCCTCTCTACTCCCCGCTACTCCCATCTCTACTCCCCCCTCTCTCCCCTCTCTACTCCCGTCTCTACTCCCCCCTCTACTCCCCTCTCTACTCCCCTCTCTACTCCCGTCTCTCTCCCCGTCTCTACTCCCCCCTCTACTCCCCCGCTACTCCCGTCTCTACTCCCCTCTCTACTCCCCTCTCTACTCCCCCCTCTACTCCCCCTCTACTCCCGTCTCTACTCCCCTCTCTACTCCCCTCTCTACTCCCGTCTCTACTCCCCTCTCTACTCCCGTCTCTACTCCCCCTCTACTCCCCCTCTACTCCCGTCTCTACTCCCCTCTCTACTCCCGTCTCTACTCCCCCCTCTACTCCCCTCTCTACTCCCGTCTCTACTCCCCTCTCTACTCCCGTCTCTACTCCCCTCTCTACTCCCGTCTCTACTCCCATCTCTACTCCCGTCTCTACCCCCTCTCTACTCCCCCGCTACTCCCGTCTCTACTCCCCCCTCTACTCCCCTCTCTACTCCCGTCTCTACTCCCATTCTACTACCATTCTACTCCCCTTCTGCTCCCCCTCTACTCCCCTTCTGCTCCCATTCTACTCCCCTTCTGCTCCCCCTTTACTCCCCTTCTACTCCCCCCTTCTACTCCCCTTCTGCTCCCCCTCTACTCCCTTTCTACTCCCCCTTCTACTCCCCTTCTGCTCCCCCTTCTACTCCCCCTCTACTCCCATTCTACTCCCCTTCTGCTCCCCCTCTACTCCCCTTATACTCCCCCTTCTACTCCCCTTCTGCTCCCCCTCTACTCCCCTTCTACTCCCCCTTCTACTCCCCCTCTACTCCTATTCTACTCCCCTTCTACCCCTCTACTCCCATTCTACTCCCATTCTACTCCCCTTCTGCTCCCCTTCTACTCCCCTTCTACTCCCCCTCTACTCCCCCTCTACTCCCCTTCTACTCCCCTTCTACTCCCATTCTACTCCCCTTCTGCTCCCCCTGTACTCCCCTTCTGCTCCCCCTCTACTTCCCCTCTACTCCTATTCTACTCCCCCTCTACTCCCATTCTACTCCCCTTCTGCTCCCCCTTCTACTCCCCCTCTACTCCCCTTCTGCTCCCCCTTCTACTCCCATTCTACTCCGCTTCTACTCCCGTTCTACTCCCCCCTCTACTCCCATTCTACTCTCCCTCTACTCCCCCTATATTCCCCTTCTACTCCCCCTCTACTCCCCCTTCTGCTCCCCCTTCTACTCCCCTTATACTCCCCCTCTATTCCCCTTATACTCCCCCCTCTATTCCCCCTCTACTCCCCATCTACTTCCCTTCTACTATCCTTCTACTCCCCCCTCTACTCCCCCTCTACTCCCATTCAACTCCCCTTCTACTCCCGTTCTACTCCCCCCTCTACTCCCCCTCTACTCCCATTCTACTCCCCCTCTACTCCCATTCTTCTCCGCTTCTACTCCCCCTCTACTTCCCCTCTACTCCTCTTCTACTCCCCCTCTACTCCTCTTCTACTCCCCCTCTACTCCCCCTATACTCTCCCTCTACTCCCCTTATATTCCCCTTCTACTCCCCTTCTGCTCCCCCTTCTACTCCCCTTCTACTCCCCCCTCTATTCCCCTTATACTCCCCCCTCTATTCCCCCTCCACTCCCCCTCCACTCCCCCTCTACTCCCCTTATATTCCCCCTCTACTCCCATTATACTCCCCTTCTACTCCCCTTCTACTCCCCCTCTATTCCCCTTCTACTCCCCTTCTACTCCCCCTCTATTTCCCCTCTACTCCCCTTCTACTCCCCCTCTACTCCCCTTCTACTCCTATCCTCCTTATGACAACAGTATATCTGAGAGGGGGGTGAAGAAGAGAGGAAGGGTGATGGGAGCGGTAGATGTCTGTCAGTATGACTAGCGCTTACATAGGGCTCAAAACCAATGCATCACTACTGTCACTATTTTTGGTTAGAGAGAGAGAGCAGGCGGTGTTGCTTTTTGTGATCTTATTTATCTGTTTATTAGGTTTATTTTCAGAAGCCCAGAGTAGAAATAACCCACCAACATCGCCGCTGACAGGACAGGAGACGCACGCACGCGCACACACACACACACACACACACACACACACACACAAACACACTCAAACACACACAGCCACACAGTAGTTCTCAAGCCAGCGTGGCAAATATTTGTCCATATGTTGAGGAACTTGTGGATTGGTAGCAGGGTAAACAGGTCAGTCAGTCTGTGAATATGTAATAATGTATACACACAGAGCAGGCGCTGGTTGAGAAGCTGTTTACAGTAGCTGAGAGTTCTCTTATGGGATCATTTGTCACTGTCAGCTCTCTTTGCTTATGGGTCGTTCCAAGAAAAGAGTGCCTTTTGCGTCCCTTTAATATTTTAAGTAGAAATTGTGGACCAATATTTAATTTAAAAAGCTTGTTATATTAAAGGGCAACTCCACCACTTTTCAACCTCATTTCCCTTATCTCCAGCACAATACCAGTGTCTCCATATACAGTGGGAAAAAAAAGTATTTAGTCAGCCACCAATTGAGCAAGTTCTCCCACTTAAAAAGATGAGAGAGGCCTGCAATTTTCATCATAGGTACACGTCAACTATGACAGAAAAATTGAGATTTTTTTTCTCCAGAAAATCACATTGTAGGATTTGTAATGAATTTATTTGCAAATTATGGTGGAAAATAAGTATTTGGTCAATAACAAAAGTTTCTCAATACTTTGTTATATACCCTTTGTTGGCAATGACACAGGTCAAACGTTTTCTGTAAGTCTTCACAAGGTTTTCACACACTGTTGCTGGTATTTTGGCCCATTCCTCCATGCAGATCTCCTCTAGAGCAGTGATGTTTCGGGGCTGTCGCTGGGCAACACAGACTTTCAACTCCCTCCAAAAATGTTCTATGGGGTTGAGATCTGGAGACTGGCTAGGCCACTCCAGGACCTTGAAATGCTTCTTACGAAGCCACTCCTTCGTTGCCCGGGCGGTGTGTTTGGGATCATTGTCATGCTGAAAGACCCAGCCACGTTTCATCTTCAATGCCCTTGCTGATGGAAGGAGGTTTTCACTCAAAATCTCACGATACATGGCCCCATTCATTCTTTCCTTTACACGGATCAGTCGTCCTTGTCCCTTTGCAGAAAAACAGCCCCAAAGCATGATGTTTCCACCCCCATGCTTCACAGTAGGTATGGTGTTCTTTGGATGCAACTCAGCATTCTTTGTCCTCCAAATACGACGAGTTGAGTTTTTACCAAAAAGTTCTATTTTGGTTTCATCTGACCATATGACATTCTCCCAATCCTCTTCTGGATCATCCAAATGCACTCTAGCAAACTTCAGACGGGCCTGGACATGTACTGGCTTAAGCAGGGGGACACGTCTGGCACTGCAGGATTTGAGTCCCTGGCGGCGTAGTGTGTTACTGATGGTAGGCTTTGTTACTTTGGTCCCAGCTCTCTGCAGGTCATTCACTAGGTCCCCCGTGTGGTTCTGGGATTTTTGCTCACCGTTCTTGTGATCATTTTGACCCCACGGGGTGAGATCTTGCGTGGAGCCCAAGATCGAGGGAGATTATCAGTGGTCTTGTATGTCTTCCATTTCCTAATAATTGCTCCCACAGTTGATTTCTTCAAACCAAGCTGCTTACCTATTGCAGATTCAGTCTTCCCAGCCTGGTGCAGGTCTACAATTTTGTTTCTGGTGTCCTTTGACAGCTCTTTAGTCTTGGCCATACTGGAGTTTGGAGTGTGACTGTTTGAGGTTGTGGACAGGTGTCTTTTATACTGATAACAAGTTCAAACAGGTGCCATTAATACAGGTAACGAGTGGAGGACAGAGGAGCCTCTTAAAGAAGAAGTTACAGGTCTGTGAGAGCCAGAAATCTTGCTTGTTTGTAGGTGACCAAATACTTATTTTCCACCATAATTTGCAAATAAATTCATTAAAAATCCTACAATGTGATTTTCTGGATTTCTTTTTCTCAATTTGTCTGTCATAGTTGACGTGTACCTATGATGAAAATTACAGGCCTCTCTCATCTTTTTAAGTGGGAGAACTTGCACAATTGGTGGCTGACTAAATACTTTTTTCCCCCACTGTATCTAGATGTCTGTACTTGTTCTTAATGTTAAAAAAATTAACATAGATGGGTCAGAGTTTATAATGTCTTTCTCTAATTTCGTTTGGCACTTAACAGGCATTTACTATAGTTTATTATTTTTTATTAACCTCTTGAGATGGAAGATGGTGCTGCAGTTGGATGGCTGCCGTCTTACGGGCTTCTGACCAATTCTGCTATTTTGTCAGTTTTTTATGCTGATCTTAACTTTTTGTAAATAATATTTCCGCCATAATTTCCTATGACCAAAAACAGCTTCTGGACATCAGAATAACCTATGTATCTTGGAGTCGTAGCTGAACAAGGATATGGATAATATACATCTAGTTGTTTTTTCTATGCATCGTCAAGACCGAACGGCAGCTTCGGGTAAGGTTAAAGGAGGAGGTGGGTGTCTTTGTTAACAACAGCTGGTACGTGATCTCTAATGTTAAGGAAGTCTCTAGGTTTTGCTCGCCTCAGTTTGAATACCTCATGATAAGCTGCAGACCATACTATTTACCTAGAGAACTTTAATCTATATATTTTGTAGCTGTCTATTTACCACCACAAACCGATGCTGGCACTAAGACCAATCTCAAACGAGCTGTATAGTGCCATAAGCAAACAAGAACATGCACATCAAGAGGCAGCGCTCCTAGTGGCAGGTGTCTTTAATGAAATCCGACTTACCTCATTTTTACCAGCATGTGACCTGTGCAACTAGAGGCGAAAAAACTCTCATCTTTACTCCACACACAGAAATGCATACAAAGCTCCCCCTCATCCTCCATTTTGCAAATCTGACCATAGCTCTATCCTCCTGTTTCCTGCTTATAAGCAAAACTCAAACAGGAAGTACTAGTAACGCGCTCAATATGGATGTGGTCCGATGAAGCGGATGCTAAGCTACAGGACTGTTTCGCTAGCACAGACTGGAATATGTTCCGGGATTCATCCAATAACATTGAGGAGTTTACCACATCAGTCACCGGGTTCAATAATAAGTGCTTCAATGATGTCCTCCCCACAGTGACCGTACGTACATATCCCAACCAGAAGCCATGGATTACAGGCAACATCCGCACTGAGCTAAAGACTAGAGCTGCCGCTTTCATGGAGCGGGACACTAATCCAGACACTTATAAAAAATCCTGCTATGCCCTCCGACGAACCATCAAACAGTCAAAAGGTCAATAAAGGACTAAGATCGAATCCTACTACGCCGGCTCTGATGCTCGTTGGATGTGGCAGGGCTTGCAAACTATCACAAATTACAAAAGGAAACCCAGCCGCGAGCTGCCCAGTGACTCAAGCATACCAGACGAGATCTATTCCTTCTATGCTCGCTTCGAGGCAAGCAACACTGAACCATGCATGAGAGCATCAGCTGTTCCGGACGACTGTGTGATCTCGCTCTCCGTAGCCAAAGTGAGTAAGACCTTTAAACAGGTTAACATTCACAAGGCCACGTGGCCAGACAGATTACCAGGACGCGTACTCAGAGCATGCATGACCAGCTGGCAAGTGTCTTCACTGACATTTTCAAACTCTCCCTGACCCAGTCTGTAATACCTACATGTTTCAAGCAGAACACCATAGTCCCTGTGCCCAAGAACGCCAATGACATTCGCCCCATAGCACTTACATCTGTAGCCATGAAATGCTTTGAAAGGCTGGCCATGGGTCACATTAACACCACCATCCCAGACACCCTGGACCCACTCCAATTCGCATACCGTCCCAGCAGATTCACAGATGACGCAATCTCTATTGCACTCCACACTGCCCTCTCACACCTTGACAAGAGGAACACCTACGTGAGAATGCTGTTCATTGACTGTAGCTCAGCATTCAACACCATAGTGCTCTCCAAGCTAATCACTAAGCTCAGGACCCTGGGACTTGAACACCTCCCGCTGCAACTGGTTCCTGGACTTCCTGACAGGCCACCCCCAGGTGGTGAGGGTAGACAACAACACATCCCCCACGCTGACATACACTAACACAGTCGTGAAGAAGGCACGACAAGGCCTCTTCCCCCTCAGGTGGCAACAAATATTTGGCATGGGCCCTCAGATTCTCAAAAAGTTCTACAGCTGCACCATTGAGAGCATCTTGACTGGCTGCATCACCGCTTGGTATGACAACTGCTTGGCATCCAACCGCAAGGCTCTATAGAGGGTGGTGTGTACGGCCAAGTACATCACTGGAGCTGAGCTCCCTGCCATCCAGGACCTCTATACCAAGCGGTGTCAGAGGAATGCTCTAAGAATTGTCAAAGACTCCAGCCACCCAAGTCATAGACTGTTCTCTCTCTGTGTGTGTGTGTGTGTGTGTGTGTGTGTGTGTGTGTGTGTGTGTGTGTGTGTGTGTGTGTGTGTGTGGATCTCAGTTGTAGGGTTGAATGGTCTCTTCTATAGCGTATAAACACACAGAAACCAGGCCAGGTAATACATGGGTTAGCTCTGTAATCAACTCTCAACACTACAC
Organism: Coregonus clupeaformis; assembly: GCF_020615455.1. NCBI lineage: Eukaryota > Metazoa > Chordata > Actinopteri > Salmoniformes > Salmonidae > Coregonus > Coregonus clupeaformis. Next base: position 45,744,289 of record NC_059221.1, on the reverse strand, counting down.
ACTACTGATGACAGATTTACACACCAGCACAGTGTGTGTGTGTGTGTGTTGAGAGATTTACACAAGCAGTGTCTCTTTGCCATCTGTCAAGTCTCATCTTGTCTCTTTCGTCTCCATGCTCTGTCCTCCATGTTTCAATAGACTCTCCATGACACAACACAATATACATTATTTTATTACACCTGTGTGTTATATATGTTTTTGTGGATCTGTTTACAGTTTGAAAACAATTTGTGTCTTAGCATGCACTTTCCGCTCTCTCTCCCTCTCTCCCGCTCTCTTCTCTCTTTCTCTATTCTCTCTTCTCGTCTCTCTCTCCTCTCTCTATCTTTTTCTCTCTCTCTCTCTCTCGCTCTCGCTCTTTTTCTTTCTGAAGGCAAGTGAAGTGTCCAAACATCCTTAAACAGATGGTTTCAGGGGAGAGGAGGCCAGATGGACTGACAGACGGACATCCACACTCCATCTCACAGGTGTGTAATGCGTGGGCGTGTGTGCAGGGCTGTACTGAGGTGTTAATATACTCAGAGTCCTGATCATGCCAGGGTATTCCCAGGGGCTGGATAACGTTCATAAAGATCATGCCAGCTTAGACTGGACTCTGTTACACTTCTCTCTCGCTACTCTCTCCCCCTGCTCTGGGTTACCCCTCTCTCTCTCTCTATCTCCCCCCCCCCTCTCTATGCACTCTATTCGGGATTGTGGCTGTCTGGAACACATAGCTTCTTTCCTCCCTGAAACACTTCCTCTGTTAGTTAATGAACACAAATGTGGCTCTCTCCTGGGAGAGAAAGAGTCCCGGTCTTTCGATTGACACGGTATAGAGGGAAGGAGCGTAGACAGATGAAAGACTTTCCTCGTTATAGTTTAGAAACACTCATGTCGCAGTTGTTGAGGTAGCCCGGTGCTGACCAATACGAATGTTCTACTGCCTGAATAACGGAACCTCTTACAGAATACAAGCTGTAAAAAATGTTTACCGAAATGGTGAAAGAGAGTACCGGGGTTTTTATAGTTGGTTTGCTTGTTACGCAAATTGCCAAAACATAAAAAACTGCACTTCTATGGTAACTCATGTATAGTGGTGTTTCTCAGTAGCCCTCATGTCTTACTGTCTCACTGCACGCTGGGATTGTGTTGGAGCCACCGGGCTTTAGAGGCCCCCTATTCCTCTCTCTCTCTCTCTCTCTCTCTCTCTCTCTCTCTCTCTCTCTCTCTCTCTCTATCGCTGGTCCCATCAGGAACACAGCACGCTCTGAGGGTAAACACAAACAAACAGTGCCTTTGTGGTTTATCCAGCCGCTGAAAGGTACCCAGCTGAGTTTATATGGGGGGAGCGATAGCATCTCTCTGTGATCGTCTCCATCTCGCCACGCTGCACATCTCCCACAACCCTCATATAGCATTCACACAACTCTGATCTCCCCGCTCTGACTGACAACAATGACACTCCATACCCATTTCTACTTCATTCTTCATCAAGAGTAGAACAAAAGAAAAGTGGTCACTGACACGATCCTGGAGAGCTAAGGGGTGCTGTCTTTTTGTTCCAGCATAGCACAAACACACCTGATTCAGCTAGTCAAGTGCTTGATGACTAGTTGAAGTCACTTTAATGTAATTCATCGTCTACTGTGCTGGAGATTTAGAGAGGGAGAACGATAGATACAGAGAGGTAGAGAGAGAGAACGATAGATACAGAGAGGTAGAGAGGGAGAACGATAGATACAGAGAGGTAGAGAGGGAGAACGATAGATACAGAGAGGTAGAGAGGGAGAACGATAGATACAGAGAGGTAGAGAGGGAGAACGATAGATACAGAGAGGTAGAGAGAGAGAACGATAGATACAGAGAGGTAGAGAGAGAGAACAATAGATACAGAGAGGTAGAGAGGGAGAATGATAGATACAGAGAGGGAGAACAATAGATACAGAGAGGGAGAACGATAAATACAGAGAGGTAGAACGATAGATACAGAGAGGTAGAGAGGGAGAACGATAGATACAGAGAGGTAGAGAGGGAGAATGATAGATACAGAGAGGTAGAGAGGGAGAATGATAGATACAGAGAGGTAGAGAGGGAGAACGATAGATACAGAGAGGTAGAGAGAGAGAACGATAGATACAGAGAGGTAGAGAGGGAGAACGATAGATACAGAGAGGTAGAGAGGGAGAACGATAGATACAGAGAGGTAGAGAGAGAGAACGATAGATACAGAGAGGTAGAGAGGGAGAATGATAGATACAGAGAGGTAGAGAGGGAGAACGATAGATACAGAGAGGGAGAACGATAGATACAGAGAGGTAGAGAGGGAGAACGATAGATACAGAGAGGTAGAGAGGGAGAACGATAGATACAGAGAGGTAGAGAGGGAGAACCCCATGGGGCGGCGCACAATTGGCCCAGCGTCGTCCAGGGTAGGGGAGGGAATGGCCGGCAGGGATGTAGCTCAGTTGGTAGAGCATGGCGTTCGCAACGCCAGGGTTGTGGGTTCGTTTTCCATGGGGGGCCAGTATGAAAAAATAAAATTAAAAAAGAATGTATGCACTCACTAACTGTAAGTCGCTCTGGATAAGAGCGTCTGCTAAATGACTAAAATGTAAAATGTAAAAAAATGAGAACGATAGATACAGAGAGGTAGAGAGGGAGAACGATAGATACAGAGAAGTAGAGAGGGAGAACAATAGATACAGAGAGGTAGAGAGGGAGAACGATAGATACAGAGAGGTAGAGAGAGAGAACGATAGATACAGAGAGGTAGAGAGGGAGAACGATAGATACAGAGAGGTAGAGAGGGAGAACGATAGATACAGAGAGGTAGAGAGGGAGAACGATAGATACAGAGAGGTAGAGAGGGAGAACGATAGATACAGAGAGGTAGAGAGGGAGAACGATAGATACAGAGAGGTAGAGAGGGAGAAACGATAGATACAGAGAGGTAGAGAGGGGAGAACGATAGATACAGAGAGGTAGAGAGGGAGAACGATAGATACAGAGAGGTAGAGAGAGAGAACGATAGATACAGAGAGGTAGAGAGGGAGAATGATAGATACAGAGAGGTAGAGAGGGAGAACGATAGATACAGAGAGGGAGAGAGGGAGAACGATAGATACAGAGAGGTAGAGAGGGAGAACGATAGATACAGAGAGGTAGAGAGGGAGAACGATAGATACAGAGAGGTAGAGAGGGAGAACGATAGATACAGAGAGGGAGAACAATAGAGACAGAGAGGTAGAGAGGGAGAACGATAGATACAGAGAGGTAGAGAGGGAGAACGATAGATACAGAGAGGGAGAACGATAGATACAGAGAGGTAGAGAGAGAGAGAATGATAGATACAGAGAGGTAGAGAGGGAGAACGATAGATACAGAGAGGTAGAGAGAGAGAACAATAGATACAGAGAGGTAGAGAGAGAGAATGATAGATACAGAGAGGTAGAGAGGGAGAACGATAGATACAGAGAGGTAGAGAGAGAGAACGATAGATACAGAGAGGTAGAGAGGGAGAACGATAGATACAGAGAGGTAGAGAGGGAGAACGATAGATACAGAGAGGTAGAGATAGAGAACGATAGATACAGAGAGGTAGAGAGAGAGAATGATAGATACAGAGAGGTAGAGAGGGAGAACAATAGATACAGAGAGGTAGAGAGGGAGAATGATAGATACAGAGAGGTAGAGAGGGAGAACGATAGATACAGAGAGGGAGAACGATATATACAGAGAGGTAGAGAGGGAGAATGATAGATAAAGAGAGCTAGAGAGGGAGAACGATAGATACAGAGAGGTAGAGAGAGAGAATGATAGATACAGAGAGGTAGAGAGAGAGAACGATAGATACAGAGAGGTAGAGAGAGAGAACGATAGATACAGAGAGGTAGAGAGGGAGAACGATAGATACAGAGAGGTAGAGAGGGAGAACGATAGATACAGAGAGGGAGACAGGGAGAACGATAGATACAGAGAGGTAGAGAGAGAGAACGATAGATACAGAGAGGTAGAGAGGGAGAACGATAGATACAGAGAGGTAGAGAGGGAGAATGATAGATACAGAGAGGTAGAGAGGGAGAACGATAGATACAGAGAGGTAGAGAGAGAGAACGATAGATACAGAGAGGTAGAGAGAGAGAACGATAGATACAGAGAGGTAGAGAGGGAGAATGATAGATACAGAGAGGGAGAGAGGGAGAACGATAGATACAGAGAGGTAGAGAGGGAGAACGATAGATACAGAGAGGTAGAACGATAGATACAGAGAGGTAGAGAGGGAGAACGATAGATACAGAGAGGTAGAGAGGGAGAACGATAGATACAGAGAGGTAGAGAGGGAGAACGATAGATACAGAGAGGGAGAACGATAGATACAGAGAGGTAGAGAGGGAGAACGATAGATACAGAGAGGTAGAACGATAGATACAGAGAGGTAGAGAGGGAGAACGATAGATACAGAGAGGTAGAGAGGGAGAACGATAGATACAGAGAGGTAGAGAGGGAGAACCCCATGGGGCGGCGCACAATTGGCCCAGCGTCGTCCAGGGTAGGGGAGGGAATGGCCGGCAGGGATGTAGCTCAGTTGGTAGAGCATGGCGTTTGCAACGCCAGGGTTGTGGGTTCGTTTCCCATGGGGGGCCAGTATGAAAAAATAAAATTAAAAAAGAATGTATGCACTCACTAACTGTAAGTCGCTCTGGATAAGAGCGTCTGCTAAATGACTAAAATGTAAAATGTAAAAAAATGAGAACGATAGATACAGAGAGGTAGAGAGGGAGAACGATAGATACAGAGAAGTAGAGAGGGAGAACGATAGATACAGAGAGGTAGAGAGGGAGAACGATAGATACAGAGAGGTCGAGAGAGAGAACGATAGATACAGAGAGGTAGAGAGGGAAAACGATAGATACAGAGAGGTAGAGAGGGAGAACGATAGATACAGAGAGGTAGAGAGGGAGAACGATAGATACAGAGAGGTAGAGAGAGAGAATGATAGATACAGAGAGGGAGAACGATAGATACAGAGAGGTAGAGAGAGATAACGATAGATACAGAGAGGTAGAGAGAGAGAACGATAGATACAGAGAGGTAGAGAGGGAGAACGATAGATACAGAGAGGTAGAGAGGGAGAACGATAGATACAGAGAGGTAGAGAGAGAGAACGATAGATACAGAGAGGTAGAGAGAGAGAACGATAGATACAGAGAGGTAGAGAGAGAGAACGATAGATACAGAGAAGTAGAGAGGGAGAACGATAGATACAGAGAGGTAGAGAGAGAGAACGATAGATACAGAGAGGTAGAGAGGGAGAACGATAGATACAGAGAGGTAGAGAGGGAGAACGATAGATACAGAGAAGTAGAGAGGGAGAACGATAGATACAGAGAAGTAGAGAGGGAGAACGATAGATACAGAAAGGTAGAGAGAGAGAATGATAGATACAGAGAGGGAGAACGATAGATACAGAGAGGTAGAGAGGGAGAACGATAGATACAGAGAAGTAGAGAGGGAGAACGAGAGGTAGAGAGGGAGAACGATAGATACAGAGAGGTAGAGAGAGAGAATGATAGATACAGAGAGGGAGAACGATAGATACAGAGAAGTAGAGAGGGAGAACGATAGATACAGAGAGGTAGAGAGGGAGAACGATAGATACAGAGAGGGAGAACGATAGATACAGAGAGGTAGAGAGGGAGAACAATAGATACAGAGAGGTAGAGAGAGAGAACGATAGATACAGAGAGGTAGAGAGGGAGAACGATAGATACAGAGAGGTAGAGAGAGAGAACGATAGATACAGAGAGGTAGAGAGGGAGAACAATAGATACAGAGAGGTAGAGAGGGAGAACGATAGATACAGAGAGGTAGAGAGAGAGAACGATAGATACAGAGAGGTAGAGAGGGAGAAACGATAGATACAGAGCGGTAGAGAGGGGAGAACGATAGATACAGAGAGGTAGAGAGAGAGAACGATAGATACAGAGGTAGAGAGAGAGAACGATAGATACAGAGAGGTAGAGCGAGAGAACGATAGATACAGAGAAGTAGAGAGGGAGAACGATAGATACAGAGAGGTAGAGAGGGAGAACGATAGATACAGAGAGGTAGAGAGGGAGAACGATAGATACAGAGAGGTAGAGTGGGAGAACGATAGATACAGAGAAGTAGAGAGGGAGAACGATAGATACAGAGAAGTAGAGAGGGAGAACGATAGATACAGAGAGGTAGAGAGGGAGAACGATAGATACAGAGAGGTAGAGAGAGAGAATGATAGATACAGAGAGGGAGAACGATAGATACAGAGAGGTAGAGAGGGAGAACGATAGATACAGAGAGGTAGAGAGGGAGAACGATAGATACAGAGATTAGAAGCAGCCAGTTTAACCGAGTTCTCCTCTAAATGGAGAGAGAGAGAGGGAGCGGGCCCGTCTCTGTCTAGACCAGTATGTGTGTGAAAGGTCTGTGTGTGAGTGAAGGCTGGGGATCTGAGGTGCTGAGCTGTGAACGCGCGGTGGAAATGTGCATTTTCTCACTCTCCACTCATTTATTTTAGTGATTATATTCCCTCCATCTCAAGCAGAGAGCTAGATTACATAATTAGACTGCCCTCAGGAGACCTGTGCCATGATTGGTCCAACTACACCAATTATCTTTTTCACTCTCTCTCTCTCCCTCCACACTCCCTCCCCCTCTCTCTCTCTCTCTCTCTCTCTCTCTCTCTCTCTCTCTCTCTCTCTCTCTCTCTCTCTCTCCACACTCCCTACCTCTCTCTCTCTCTCTCCCCCTCCATACTCCCTACCTCTCTCTCTCTCTCTCTATCTCCCCCTCTGCTTATTTTTACGCTCTCCATCAAACCTTTCTCTACCTGGTTGGGCTTCACACTTAGGGGTCTGGCGGTGGTACCCCCTGTTTCTGTGTGTGTGTGTGTGTCTCTCTGTGGGGTGAGGTTGGAGCAGCGCTTGTTGATCCTGCTGCATCAAGTTACTGCCCGCCTGTCACATTCAATTACGCTGCTGATGGAGTGACAAACACTGACTGGCTCTAGAGGCTTCTGTCTGTCTGTGTGTGTGTGTGTGTGTGTGTGTGTGCGTGTGTGTGTGTCTGTGTGTGTGTGTGTGTGGGCGCGCGCGTGCGTGCCGCTCACCCACAGCTGGGACCTGGCGTCAAGACGACCCACCAACCATCCAGCTCTTTGTTTTTGTTGCATTTTTCTCCTGTTTCTTGCACTTTTGGACTCTGAGGTTACCTAGCTAGTGGTGCTGTTTCTGCTCTGAAAGAGCCATTCTGAGGTGAGAGCTGAGATAGAGGCTGTGGCGATGGTTGACCTCCACTGTCTGACACCGAGACTTAACCAAGATATCATGTGGACTGTCAATCTCTCTCTGTCTCTATCTGTTGGGGAGAATGGAGGTGTTTGAGGTAGCTGGGATGCTCTGGCCTGACTCTCAACACCTAGTTACCTGCCTCTGCCTCTGAGAGGGCCTTCTCCTGTGAACCCCAGGCCTCCAGACCTTTATGCTCCTGGAAGAGAGTGTGAAAGTGTGAACGTGTAGGCTGAGTGAGGGAATGAGGAGAGAGGAGAGGAGGAGAGAGGAGAGGAGGAGAGAGGAGAGAGGAGAGGAGAGAGGAGAGGAGAGGGAGAGGAGAGGGAGAGGAGAGGAGAGGAGAGGAGAGGAGAGGGAGAGGAGGGGAGGAGGGAGGGGAGAGAGGAGAGGAGGGAGGGAGAGGAGAGAGGAGAGAGGGAGAGAGGAGAGGAGAGGAGGAGGAGAGAGGAGAGGAGAGGGAGAGAGGACAGGAGGAGGAGAGAGGAGAGGAGAGAGGGAGCGAGGAGAGGAGGAGTAGAGAGGAGGAGAGAGGAGAGGAGGAGAGGAGGAGAGAGGAGAGAGAAGGAGAGAGGAGAGAGGGACTGGATGGGAGGGTTTATTATTTCTGTCCAATGTTTTCTTTCACAGCTTCGTCACCCAATGTGTAGAAGGATCTATTTTCTCCTCTCTTCATAGGTGTCAGAAAGGCCACACACACACACACACAGACACACACACACACACACACAGACACACACACACACACACACACAGACACACACACACACACACACACACACACACACACACACACACACACACACACACACACACACACACACACACACAGAGCTCATACTCTCCCAGTCTCTATTACAGATGTCTTATTCTTGGGCCTTTCTTACCATTTTCTTTCATTTGATCCTCTGTCTCTCAGGTAGTTTTGTGGTTCAGTATAGCTGTGTGATGTACTGTACAGAGCTGGACTGATACCTGTCATCACTGTCAATGGCTCTGCTCCTGCCACCTCCCCCATCCTCCCCCCACTCCTCTTCCTTCCCAGGGGGCCATGCGTGAGACAGCTGAGCGAATCCGAGAGCTGGAGCGAGCGCTGAAAGAGAGCACGAACACCTCCGCCCATAGGGAGGTGCTGTGGGCCCAGGAGGAGGCTGCACGTGCGCAAGCACAGAGACAGGTTCATGTCATACACTGCCTACACACACACAAACATGTTCACTTGCACACACATGCACATAAATACACACAACCTGTCCAACGCAACTCAAACTCAACACATTTTTGTTGTATACTTCTATACGCCTCTCCTGCTATGATTAGTGTAGCAAACACACACACACACACACACACACACACACACACACACACACACACACACACACACACACACACACACACACACACACACATCTGTCTTGGTCCATGCTGTCTTTTACCATCCATATACTGAACATTGGGATATTATTACAAACATTATAGATCAGAGAACTAATAGTAAACCAGTAATTGCACCTCCATGTGGCCAGAGATGTAGTAGCAGACAGATGATGAATGTATTTTGTTAGGATAGTTCACCCTCACTCTAACTGATAATGTCTTCTTCTGTCTGTCCTGCTGTCGTTTAACTGACCATTCCTCCTCTCTCGCTGTCCTGCTGTCGTTTAACTGACCATTCCTCCTCTCTCTCTATGTCCTGCTGTCGTTTAACTGACCATTCCTCCTCTCTCTCTGTCCTGCTGTCGTTTAACTGACCATTCCTCCTCTCTCGCTGTCCTGCTGTCGTTTAACTGACCATTCCTCCTCTCTCTCTGTCTTGCTGTTGTTTAACTGACCATTCCTCCTCTCTCTCTGTCTTGCTGTTGTTTAACTGACCATTCCTCCTCTCTCTCAGTCCTGCTGTCGTTTAACTGACCATTCCTCCTCTCTCTCAGTCCTGCTGTCGTTTAACTGACCATTCCTCCTCTCTCTCAGTCCTGCTGTCGTTTAACTGACCATTCCTCCTCTCTCTCTGTCCTGCTGTCGTTTAACTGACCATTCCTCCTCTCTCTCTGTCCTGCTGTCGTTTAACTGACCATTCCTCCTCTCTCTCTGTCCTGCTGTCGTTTAACTGACCATTCCTCCTCTCTCTCTGTCCTGCTGTTGTTTAACTGACCATTCCTCCTCTCTCTCTCTGTCCTGCTGTTGTTTAACTGACCATTCCTCCTCTCTCGCTGTCCTGCTGTCGTTTAACTGACCATTCCTCCTCTCTCTCTATGTCCTGCTGTCGTTTAACTGACCATTCCTCCTCTCTCGCTGTCCTGCTGTCGTTTAACTGACCATTCCTCCTCTCTCTCTATGTCCTGCTGTCGTTTAACTGACCATTCCTCCTCTCTCGCTGTCCTGCTGTCGTTTAACTGACCATTCCTCCTCTCTCTCTGTCTTGCTGTTGTTTAACTGACCATTCCTCCTCTCTCTCAGTCCTGCTGTCGTTTAACTGACCATTCCTCCTCTCTCTCAGTCCTGCTGTCGTTTAACTGACCATTCCTCCTCTCTCTCAGTCCTGCTGTCGTTTAACTGACCATTCCTCCTCTCTCTCTGTCCTGCTGTCGTTTAACTGACCATTCCTCCTCTCTCTCTGTCCTGCTGTCGTTTAACTGACCATTCCTCCTCTCTCTCTGTCCTGCTGTCGTTTAACTGACCATTCCTCCTCTCTCTCTGTCCTGCTGTCGTTTAACTGACCATTCCTCCTCTCTCTCTCTGTCCTGCTGTTGTTTAACTGACCATTCCTCCTCTCTCTCTGTCCTGCTGTCGTTTAACTGACCATTCCTCCTCTCTCTCAGTCCTGCTATAACAAAATGTCTTTCTTTAACTGATTTCACTTTTCTCCTCTTCTCTCAGGATGCTGAAAGTACCTTCCCCAATTGCACTTCAAATGTATTTTTAGTTTGTCTTTGAATTTGCTACTGTGTGTGTGTGTTTGTGCATGCGTGTGTATGTGTGTGTGTGCAGCCCACACTCTCTTCTGGGAGTAAACCCTACTGATACTGTAAATCTACCCACAACAGTCATTGACAGTCTTTTAAACGTCTTTTAAAATGAAAAAGTCAGTCCTTAAGAAGCTCTGAGAGTGATGATGTCCTTGATACCAGAGTGTACCTTGCTATCCCATCACATTACATTCTGGGGAAAATAACAAGGCTCCAGTGTTGTCTTCTTAACCGTATAAGGAGTTTTACTGTCTCTTCTCTAACGTTTACCAAACGTTGTGGTGTGGCTCAGAGTGCAGTGTCCTCCTGGTTTTAGTTTCCACTGGTAAACAGAGGAACAGATGACCTGAAGTCAACTCTGTCTATCTGTCTGTCTTTCCGTCTGCCTGCCTGTCTGTCTGTCTGCCTGTATGCCTGTTTGTCTGTCTGTCTGTCTGTCTGTCTCTCGCTCTCGCTCTCGCTCTCTCTCTCTCTCTCTCTCTCTCTCTCTCTCTCTCTCTCTCTCTCTCTCTCTCTCTCTCTCTCTCTCTCTCTCTCTCTCTCTCTCTCTCTCTCTCTCTCTCTCTATGTCTGCCTGACTGTCTCTCACTCTCTCTGTCTGTCTGTAAGTCAGCTGTCAGTGATCAGTGTAGTTCAGAGCCTCCTCTCGGGACTCAGTGCTGGCTGGGTTATCGCGACTGATTGGCTAAATCTGGGTTATGTGGAGAAGAGATCAAACATCCATATGAGCCCCTATGAGCCCACCTACTGGGCTGGGCTGGACCGTGTTGGGCTGGGCCGTGTTGGGCTGGGCTGGCTGGACCGTGTTAGGCTGGGCTGGGTTAAGTTGACATGACTTGAGTTTGACTCTCGCTCTTCCTCTCTCCCTCTCTCCCTCTCTTCCTCTCTCCCGCCCTCTCTTCCTCTCTCCCGCCCTCTCTTCATCTCTCCCTCTCTACCTCTCTTCATCTCTTCATCTCTTCCTCTCTTCCTCTCTTCATCTCTCCCTCTCTTCATCTCTTCCTCTCTTCCTCTCTTCCTCTCTTCATCTCTCCCTCTCTTCATCTCTCCCTCTCTTCATCTCTCCCTCTCTCCCTCTCTCCCTCTCCCTCTATTCCTCTCTCCCTCTCCCTCTTCGTTTCTCCCTCTCTTCTTCTCTCCCTCTCTTCCTCTCTCCCGCCCTCTCTTCCTCTCTCCCGCCCTCTCTGCATCTCTCCCTCTCTTCATCTCTCCCTCTCTCCCTCTCTTCATCTCGCGCTCTCTTCCTATCTCCCCCCTCTATCCCTCTCTCCCTCTCCATCTATTCCTCTCTTCCTCTCTCCCTCTCTTCATCTCTCCCTCTCTACCTCTCTCCCTCTCTTCCTCTCTTCCGCTCTTCATCTCTTCATCTCTTCCTCTCTCCCTCTCTTCCTCTCTTCATCTCTTCCTCTCTCCCTCTCTCAAATCAAATCAAATCAAATCAAATTTTATTGGTCACATGCGCCGAATACAACAGGTGCAGACATTACAGTGAAATGCTTACTTACAGCCCTTAACCAACAGTGCATTTATTTTAAACAAAAAAGTAAAAATAAAACAACAACAACAAAAAAAGTGTTGAGAAAAAAAAAGAGCAGAAGTAAAATAAAGTGACAGTAGGGAGGCTATATATACAGGGGGGTACCGTTGCAGAGTCAATGTGCGGGGCACCGGCTAGTTGAGGTAGTTGAGGTAATATGTACATGTGGGTAGAGTTAAAGTGACTATGCATAAATACTTAACAGAGTAGCAGCAGCGTAAAAAGGATGGGGTGGGGGGGCAGTGCAAATAGTCCGGGTAGCCATGATTAGCTGTTCAGGAGTCTTATGGCTTGGGGGTAGAAGCTGTTGAGAAGTCTTTTGGACCTAGACTTGGCACTCCGGTACCGCTTTCCGTGCGGTAGCAGAGAGAACAGTCTATGACTAGGGTGGCTGGAGTCTTTGACAATTTTGAGGGCCTTCCTCTGACACCGCCTGGTATAGAGGTCCTGGATGGCAGGAAGCTTTGCCCCAGTGATGTACTTGGCCGTACGCACTACCCTCTGTAGTGCCTTGCGGTCGGAGGCCAAGCAGTTGCCATACCAGGCGGTGATGCAACCAGTCAGGATGCTCCCTCTCTTCCTCTCTTCATCTCTTCCTCTCTCCCTCTCTTCCTCTCTTCCTCTCTCCCTCTCTCCCTCTATTCCTCTCTTCCTCTCTCCCTCTCTTCCTCTCTCCCTCTCTCCTTCTCTCCCTCTCTCCCTCGCTTCCTCTCTTCCTCTCTCCCTCTCTTCCTCTCTCCCTCTATTCCTCTTTTCCTCTCTTCCTCTCTCCCTCTCTTCCTCTCTTCCCCTCTCCCTCTCTTCCTCTCTTCCTCTCTCCCTCTCTTCCTCTCTTCATCTCTTCCTCTCCCTCTCTTTCTCTCTTCCTCTCTTCCTCTCTTCCTCTCTTCCTCGCTCCCTCTCTTCATCTCTCCCTCTCTTCCTCTCTCCCTCTCTCCCTCTCTTCATCTCTTCCTCTCTCCCTCTCTTCATCTCTCCCTCTCTTCCTCTCTCCCACCCTCTCTTCATCTCTTCCTCTCTTCATCTCTCCCTCTCTTCCTCTCTTAATCTCTTCCTCTCTTCATCTCTTCCTCTCTTCCTCTCTTCATCTCTCCCTCTCTCCCTCTCTTCCTCTCTTCCTCTCTTCCTCTCTCCCTCTCTCCCTCTCTCCCTCTCTCCCTCTCTCCCTCTCTCCCTCTCTCCCTCTCTCCCTCTATCCCTCTCTCCCTCTCCCTCTATTCCTCTCTCCCTCTCCCTCTTCATTTCTCCCTCTCTTCTTCTCTCCCTCTCTTCATCTCTCCCTCTCTTCCTCTCTTCCTCTCTTCCTCTCTTCCTCTCTTCATCTCTTCCACTCTCCCTCTCTTCCTCTCTTCATCTCTCCCTCTCTCCCTCTCTTCCTCTCTTCCTCTCTTCCTCACTCCCTCTCTCCCTCTATTCCTCTCTTTCTCTCTCCCTCCCTCTCTTGCTCTCTTCCTCTCTTCCTCTCTCCCTCCCTCTCTTCCTCTCTTCCTCTCTTCCTCTCTTCATCTCTCCCTCTCTTCATCTCTTCCTCTCTTCCTCTCTTCCTCTCTCCCTCTCTCCCTCTCTTCCTCTCTCCCTCTCTCCCTCTCTCCCTCTCTTCCTCTCTTCCTCTCTTCATCTCTTCATCTCTCCCTCTCTCCTTCTCTCCCTCTCTCCCTCTCTGTCTGTCTCTCTTTCTCCCCTTTACCTTCAGTTTTTTCTTATGGAAGCATTAAAGAGTCAAAGTCAAAATCTAGGTTGTGTGTGTGTGCATGTGCATGTGTGTGTCTGCGGTGAGAAAGAGAAACAGAAAGAGGGTGAGTTTCCTTCTGGTGTGAGCGTTAATTTGAATTAGAATGACCTTGCATTACTTATGACTGTCAGTAATATGAGTGCAATCTGCGGCTAGAGCAAGTATGAATACATGATACTGAACATTGGCGGGTTCACACACACACACATGAGTAGAGAATACAGGACAAGAGGAGCAGAGACGAGACAAAGTGGAGTATTTGTCTAACATTATTGTAACTAATATTACATTTAGTTCAAAAAACGTACCTCAGTAACTGGTCAAGGTCTGTGAAGTGGCTAAGCACACACAGAACCCTCTCTCAACATTCCAGAACCCTCTCTCAACATTCCAGCAACTGACCTAACATGGACCCCATTCGTTCACTGTCAACACTCAGTTTCACTTGGAGCCCACTCAGCATCATGTAGTCACACTATTCACTGTCCTCACACTGACACACATTGAGCCATCATGGATTCACACAATCACACAGTGGGTTAAAATGAAATGCAGCTAGATAGCAATCAGATCAGGCTGCTGTTATGATCCTGGGTCAGATGTCAGAGAGAGAGATAGAGAGAGTGATATTTACATTTACGTAATATATCCAGAGCAACTTACAGGAGCAATTAGAGTGCCTTGCTCAAGGGCACATCAACAGATTTTTCCCCTAGTCAGCTCTTTTAACTGCTAGGAGAGAGAGAGAGAGAGAGAGAGAGAGAGAGAGAGAGAGAGAGAGAGAGAGAGAGAGAGAGAGAGAGAGAGAGAGAGAGAGAGAGAGAGAGAGAGAGAGAGAGAGAGAGAGAGAGAGAGAGAGAGAGAGAGAGAGAGAGAGAGAGGGAAGGGAAGGGAAGGGAAGGGAAGGGAAGGGAAGGGAAGGGAAGGGAAGGGAAGAGAAGAGAAGAGAAGAGAAGAGAAGAGAAGAGAAGAGAAGAGAAGAGAAGAGAAGAGAAGAGAAGAGAAGAGAAGAGAAGAGAAGAGAAGAGAAGAGAAGAGAAGAGAAGAGAAGAGAAGAGAAGAGAAGAGAAGAGAAGAGAAGAGAAGAGAAGAGAAGAGAAGAGAAGGGAAGGGAAGGGAAGGGAAGGGAAGGGAAGGGAAGGGAAGGGAAGGGAAGGGAAGGGAAGGGAAGGGAAGGGAAGGGAAAGGCCAGGTCCTTCTAAAACATCAGCTGACCCTGACCCAGTTTCAGACCGTGCTGCCAGCATCATATTCTCACATTGTTTCTCCCTGTTTTCTTTCTTCCCTCCCTCGCTCCCAGAGTAATCAGTCTCATGATGTTTAATGCGCTGAAAGTCTCCCATCAGCCAGGGCTGCTGAAATGGAGCGTGGGTAATGCCTCGGGTCACTAGACTTCACACCCCCAGCCAGCTCTCTCTCACTCCCTCCCTCTTACTCTCTCCACATCTCCCTCTTTGTCTATCTTTCTCTGGTTTCCTCGTTTATTTCTCTCTCCCTTCCTTCTCTCTCCCTCTGCTCCCCCTCTCTCTCTCTCCCCTCACTCCCTCTCTGTCCGTCTCTCTATCCCACTCTGTGGCGTTTGAACTAGGCCTTTGAACCATCAACACCGACGTGAATGGACAAGAGGGATTTGGCCGGGGCTCTGAGCCCCCAATCAGCTTAATGTCCAACAGGGCTTTAGGTGGTCTTAGCAGGTTTTATCCTGGTGAGGGGGCTTTCCCTTGAAGTTGAGCTAAATTAGCACGCACAGGCTCAGCGCTAAGCTGATTAAGACCCTAATTTCACTAAAATGTATTCCTTATTAATGATGTGATTGTGAAAGGACGACTGGCTGTTTGTGTGGCTAGACTCGACAAGGGGTGAGGGGGTTGGGGGGAGGGAGGGAGGGAGGGTTGGGGAGGGTTGGGGAGGGATGGAGGGTTGGGGAGAGGTGCATGGTTGGGAGAGGTGCAGGGTTGGGGAGGGATGGAGGGTTTGGGAGAGGTGAAGGGTTGGGAGAGGTGCAGGGTTGGGGAGGGATGGATGGTTTGGGAGAGGTGCAGGGTTGGGGAGGGATGGAGGTTTGGGGAGAGGTGCAGGGTTGGGAGAGGTGCAGGGTTGGGGAGGGATGGAGGGTTTGGGAGAGATGCAGGGTTGGGGAGGGATGGATGGTTTGGGAGAGGTGCAGGGTTGGGGAGAGATGAAGGGTTGGGGAGAGATGAAGGGTTGGGAGAGGTGCAGGGTTGGGGAGGGATGGATGGTTTGGGGAGGGATGGATGGTTTGGGAGAGGTGCAGGGTTGGGGAGGGATGGAGGGTTGGGGAGAGGTGCAGGGTTGGGAGAGGTGCAGGGTTGGGGAGGGATGGAGGGTTTGGGAGAGATGCAGGGTTGGGGAGAGGTGCAGGGTTGGGAGAGGTGCAGAATTGGGGAGGGATTGAGGGTTGGGGAGAGGTGCAGAATTGGGGAGGGATTGAGGGTTGGGGAGAGGTGCAGGGTTGGGGAGGGATGGAGGGTTGGGGGAGGGATGGAGGGTTGGGGAGAGGTGCAGGGTTGGGAGAGGTGCAGGTTTGGGGAGGGATGGAGGGTTTGGGAGAGGTGCAGGGTTGGGGAGGGATGGAGGGTTTGGGAGAGATGCAGGGTTGGGAGAGGTGCAGGGTTGGGGAGGGATGGAGGGTTTGGGAGAGATGCAGGGTTGGGGAGGGATTGAGGGTTGGGGAGAGGTGCAGGGTTGGGAGAGGTGCAGGGTTGGGGAGGGATGGAGGGTTTGGGAGAGATGCAGGGTTGGGAGAGGTGCAGGTTTGGGGAGGGATGGAGGGTTGGGGAGAGGTGCAGGGTTGGGAAAGGTGCAGGGTTGGGGAGGGATGGAGGGTGTGGGAGAGATGCAGGGTTGGGAGAGGTGCAGATTTGGGGAGGGATGGAGGGTTTGGGAGAGAGGCAGGGTTGGGAGAGGTGCCAGGGTTGGGAGAGGGTGCCAGGGTTGGGAGAGGGTGCCAGGGTTGGGAGAGGTGCAGGGTTGGGAGAGGTGCCAGGGTTGGGTGCTGAATCTTGGGAGATGTGCTGAGTCTTGGGGGTTACGGAGAGAGGGGGTAGAGAGACCAGAGGTATTTTGCAACTCTGAAATTTGACGTTTGAAGAAACATTGAAAAAGGTCTAATTCTGCAGTGAGACTGTGAGAGCTAGTTGAGAGAGACGTGGTGTAGGGGTGATGTGGATTTTTGGGTACTGTAAGGATGTGGAGGGGGTGACCCGTCTGGGCATGTTGACTGTGGGGTTACACTGGTTGGTTGGCTTTTGGGAGGACAGGGATTTTGTTGGTGTTGGGGTTTTGGGTTTTAGAGCCACACTGTACTGATTGTTGAGTGAGGCGTGTCACTCTCTCTCTCTCTCTCTCTCTCTCTCTCTCTCTCTCTCTCTCTCTCTCCCTCTTTCGTATTGAGTTTTTCCGGACTCCTCCTCGTCTCCCCTTCTCCCCAGATGTGATATTCATGAAGAGTGAGTGAGCACATTTCTGACATCTGTGAAGCACACCTAGCGAGGGAGAGAGAAAAGAGAGGGTATCCTGAAAAATGTGTGAACGATTTGGCCCAATTCTTTTTTTCATGTCCTACCACATGGAGAGCCACGCACACATGCACGCACACACACACATACACACACACACACACACACACTCTGCCTTGAATTTACTTGATAACTATGGAAAGAGAGAGGGGACAGTCAAAAGTGACATTTTTTATAAATAATTTTCTTTCTGGGTTCATGGCCCAAGAACAGATATCTTGTATCATTGATGTAGTTAGAAGACTGACAAAGTTCATTATTATTTAAGAGCTATAATTAGATAATTCTGTCTTCAGACCATCTGATCCTCAGCCGATTACTTCCTGGTGGAGAGTGAGCTACTTCCTGTTAACAGTAAGACACTTCCTGTCAGGATAATAGTCCCCTGAGGTCAGGTCTGTCAGACACCAGCTGTCAGGAGTGGAGTGGGACACAGACACACTACTTGAAGACATGGTCACTTCTAGCTGACACAGCATCTTCTCTAAGGTAGAACATTCCAGTTTTCTCAATACCAGCCCCCCTTTTAGATATGACCTTTTAGGTATAAGCAAAGGAAGCCCTTACCTGCTACAGATATAGTAACAAGGAGAATAAGGTAGGACTAGAATGAGAAAGGTGAGGGTATGTGACCCCTGCTTCCAGCTCTAGGGTCATGGGCCATGTCATTCAGCTGACCTCTGACCCAGGGTAATTTCACCTCTGTCAGTCAGTCATGAGGTAGTACTTTCTCTTTATTATTATACCAGGGGAGGAAACACACACGCCTGCACGCACGCACACACACACACCCCTCACCCACAGGGGAAGAAAATCACTTTGTGTATGCATATATTTGTTTGTGTGTACTGTATGTGTGTGTATGCACCGTCTCTTTGTGCCAGTTTGAGTCTCTGTGTGCCAGTTTGGGTCTCTGTGTGTCTCTGTGTGCCAGTTTGGGTTTCTGTGTGTCTCTGTGTGCCAGTTTGAGTTTCTGTGTGTCTCTGTGTGCCAGTTTGAGTTTCTGTGTGTCTCTGTGTGCCAGTTTGAGTCTCTGTGTGTATCTGTGTGCCAGTTTGGGTTTCTGTGTGTCTCTGTGTGCCAGTTTGAGTTTCTGTGTGTCTCTGTGTACCAGTTGGAGTCTCTGTGTGTTTCTGTGTGCCAGTTTGAGTTTCTGTGTGTCTCTGTGTGCCAGTTTGAGTTCTGTGTATGCAAATAGTCCGGGTAGCCATTTGATTAGCTGTTCAGGAGTCTTATGGCTTGGGGGTAGAAACTGTTAAGAAGCCTTTTGGACCTAGACTTGGCTCTCCGTTATCGCTTGCCGTGCAGTAGCAGAGAGAACAGTCTATGACTAGGGTCCTCTGTAGTGCTTTGCGGTCGGAGGCCGAGCAGTTGCCATACGAGGCGGTGATGCAACCAGTCAGGATGCTCTCGATGGTGCAGCTGTATAACTTTTTGAGGATCTGAGGACCCATGCTAAATCTTTTCAGTCTCTGTTTCTGTATGATATGTTGGATTAAGGAATAAAGACAGACACCAATGTTCAGTTCAATAGCCTTGTTAAGCCTTGTACAAATCCCTACGCGTGGAGTCTCGGGAACAGTCCAACTAGTCGATTACCTATCAACTAGACTCCGTAACATCATCCTTTTCAATAGAAAGTGCAAACATAACGGCATAACATTGCGTTCTTAACAGTCAAGTCATAACAATTGAAAAGCATGACATTTTCTTTTACTTCAGCTGTCATCTTCCTTTTTTAAATTAACAGACAACAAGTTAAGTCTCTTGCTTACAGAGTAAGCCTGTCCGGTGGCTTGCACAGCCGACCCACCCGTGAGTAAGTATTGGCTCTGACAGGGGTAGGATTAGGGCCACGAGCTGGAGAGTTTGGTGGGGTAGAAGCTTCACCTTCAGTTGGCTCATGTCTCAATTCTGCACCCCTTACCCTTAGGCCTGGACTGTGATCCAGCTCATCTAAGTGAGTGTATGGCATGTTCTGGTTTGTCTGCTCTGCTACGCGCAGATCCACCCGATTGCGGCGATAGAGGGAGCCACCAACATCCACCAAGTAAGAACGTGGTGCAACTCTCTGTAGGCATGTGCCCAGCCTCCAAAGTCCTGTGTGGTCTCCCGGCAGCGGTTTCATCCTTATAGTTTCACCCACCTCCAGCTCTGGTAGGTCTCGAGCAGTCCGGTCGTAGAAGCACTTAGCGAGCTGCTTTCTGTGACGCAGTTTGTCCGTGACGCCAACCATGACGCAGGGCTCAAGTAGCTTGTTAGCTACGGGGATAGTAGTCTTCAGACGTCTGGACAGAAGGCGTTGTGCTGGGCTGCTGTCCATGTTTTCGGTGGGTGTGTTCCTCCACTGTAAGATCGCTTTCCATGGGTCGTTGCTGTCGCGCAAGGCCCTGCTTAACAGGTTTTTTGCAATCTTGACAGCTGATTCTGCCTTGCCATTTGCTTTTGGGTGTCTTGGAGAGGAGGTCACGTGGTCAAACTCCCATTCTGAGGCGAAACGCTTGAACTGTGCAGTGAATTGTGGGCCATTGTCCGTGATTACCTTGTCAGGCTGACCTTGCCTTGCAAACTGCGCCTTGCAGCGCTTTATGACCGTCTCTGCGGACAAGTCAGGGAGCAGTTCAATTTCCCAAAAGTCAGAGTAATGATCAACGAGGAGAAGATAGTCCTTTTGTCTGTGGCTGAATAAGTCCATGCTGATGATTTGCCAGGCCCTTGTGGGCAGTTCGTGTGACATCATGGTTTCCTTTTGCTGTTCATGAGCGTACTCGTTGCATGTGGTACAGTTGCTGACAAAGTCTTTAATTTCTGCTTGCATGTTTGGCCAGTATAATGTTTCACGAGCCTGCCGGTAGCATGCGTCACCTCCGACGTGACTGGAGTGTATGCGGGTAAGCATCTCTGGACGTAGTGATTTGGGAATAATGACCTTCTGACCTCTGAACAAGACGCCATTTTGCACACTGATCTCATCTCGAAAGGTCCAGTATTCTCTCACTGTGAAAGGTGTCTCCTCTTTCAGATATGGCCAACCTGCTAGAGCCATGGACTTCAGTGACTGTAGGTGTTCGTCCTTGTCAGTATGTTGCCTGATCTGGGCTAGGCGGTGATCTGTCACGTTTAAGTAGTCTGCCTGATTGATCTGTTGAACATCTTGTTGTTCCTGCTGTAGCGAGCAGATGGCCTGCCGCTGATAGGCAGTGCCTCTACCTGTACATTGTGCTGTTGCCCTGCTCAGTGTGTCGCTGATGTACATCTCAGGTCCTGGCTTGTAAATGACCTTCAGGCTGTAGTTTTGCAGAGTCAGGAGCATACTTTGAAGCCTCTTGGGCGCGTTGAGGAGAGGTTTACTGAATATGGCAATGAGTGGTTTGTGGTCAGTTTCAGCGGTGACCAGCTCTCGACCATATAAGTAGTGATGGAATCGCTGGCAGGAGAAGACGATGCTGAGGCACTCTTTCTCAATTTGTGCATAGTTTTGTTCGGTGGGGGGTGAGCGCTCTCGAGGCAAACGCAACGGGCTGGCCTTCCTGCATAAGGCAGCATCCAAGTCCCCCTTTGGCTAGAGTCGCTCTGGATTGTGACAGGCTTCGTGACGTCGTAGTAGCGCAACACTGGCATGGATGAAGCCAGAGATTTCATCTCCTGCACTGCGGCCTCGTGCTTGGGTAGCCAGTGCCATGGTGTGTCTTTGTCCAGCAACCGGCGCAGAGGCTCACAGACTGCTGATAGGTGTGGCATGAACTTTGCAAGATAGTTTGCAAAGCCGATGAGACGCTGTACTCCTTTTGCATCAGACGGGTTTGGCATGTCGAGGATCGCTTGGACCTTGTCTGGGTCCGGCTTCAGGCCTTTTGCCGAGAGAATGTGGCCATGGAAGTGGACGTCTTTCACCTTGAACTGCAGCTTCTTCAGGCCAAGACGAAGCTTAACTGATCGGCAGCGCTCCATCAGTGCCAGGAGCTTCACATCGTGGTCGCGTTCTGCTTCTTCGTCTGTTTCACCACAGCCTACGATCAGGATATCATCGGCGATGGGTTCAATGCCCTTGAGCCCAGCCAGTAACTCGTGCTGCTTGCGTTGGTATACCTCAGGCGCCACTGAGACACCAAACGGGAGCTTGAGCCAGCGTTTCCGACCCCAGGGGGTCCAGAAGGTAGTCATGAAGCTGCTTTCTCGTCCAGCTTGCATTGAAGGAATGCATCTCGGGCATCCACCAAGGTGAAAATCCTGGCCTTGGGAAGCTTATAGAGGACATCCTCTAGTGTCGGCATGATGTAGTGGGATCGTTTCAGTGCTTGGTTCAGATGCTTTGGGTCGATGCAGACCCTCAGCTTCTCTGGTTTTTTTCACTATGACCATATTGCTGATCCAGTCAGTTGGTTCAGTCACAGATGTCATGTGGCCATCGGCCTCGTACTTGTCCAGCTGGGCCTTCACAGCCACTTTCATTGCAATGGGCACATTGCGAGGAGCACACTGGACTGGAGTAATGCTCTCATCCACTTCAAAGTGTACCTCCCCAGGCACTGATTCAACGGGCATGTTGAATACATCGTCATATCTGCTGAGTAGTTGTTCTTTGGACAGGGGTCCATGCTGGACATGATCCACAATGTGCAGGTCATTTGGTACAGTGAACTGCATCAGTCCCAGGCGTTCGCATGTAGAGCCTGAGAGGAGAGGATTTTGACTGGTTTTCACAATCTCGAACTCCAGCTTGTGCTTGCGTCCCCGAATAACACATTCGGTCTCAAAGGTGCCCATAGAGCTCATTAGTTCTCCTGAGTACAGCTTTAGTCTAGTATCGCTGGGAAATAGATGTGTGTCAGGTGCCAGATTGATTTTGTCTTTGTAGCTCATTACGTTGCATGTAGCGCCCAAATCCAGTTGACATTGTTGTTGCTTGTTGTGTAATCGTAGTGTCACAAACCATTTCTTCCCTCTTGAGTGTACAGCCCCAATGGATTCATGCATGTAAATGTCACTTTCACTGTTCAGCTCTGAACATTGAGTAACATCATCAACACAGTGAATCTTGCCCTCACTCACCCTTCTTTTGCTTTTGAGACACACTTTTGCAAAGTGATTATTAGTTCCACAAGCTCTGCATGGTTTTCCATAGGCCGGGCAGTGCTCTTTGCCACGCGTGTGTGTATTCCCACAGTATTTACATGCTACGGGGCTCTCTGTGTTCACCGTTCGTGGTGAATTACTCTGCCTCGATTGGTTTTGTCTGAATGTCTGCCTAGCAACAGCGTGAACAGTATCAACGTCGGAGCGTGGGGTTTCCCTTTCCATTGCTCTCATTCTCATGTCAGTGACTTCAGCAGTGCGGCACATTTCGATGGCAGTTACTAATGTTAAGCCTCTCTCTCTCAGTAGACGCCGGCGCGTATTCTCATTTGCAATTCCCAGTACTATTTTGTCACGAATCAGTTCATCTTTCAATCCCCCGTATTCACAAGTGGCGGATTTCTCTCTCAAACGGGTTACAAAGTTGTGTACTGACTCACCCTCTTCCTGTTTGCAGCTTCCAAAACGAACCGCTCGTAAATTACGTTTCTGGCGGGTTTGAAGTAATTCCCCAATGCATCCAATATAGCCTTTGCATCACACTGTTGTCGTGCCGTGAGGGTGAGATTGTGCCGGTAGATATGCCTGCATTCGCTGCCCATTAAACTCCTCAGAGTTGCCGCTTGTACCTCGTTGGGTTTCTCATGTAGACCGGTCGCCAGCGCATAGTCCTCGAATTCATCCCTGAAGTTGTCCCAATTAGTATTCCAGTCCCCTGTGAGAACCATGTGATTTGGTGGCGGAATGTTCGCTGCCATAGCAATGGAATAGGAGATTTCTTTGTCTTCAGTCATGGAGGTAGGTAGTGATGCTAGCTAGCCAGCTAACACGAGTTGATCAGTGTTGTGAGTAGGAAACGGCTTGTGTTCGCATATGGAACGTAACTGCGCCTATACTGTACTTAGCTACAAAAATAACAAACGTGTGTTTTCCGAGCCACTTCTGATACCATGTTTCTGTATGATATGTTGGATTAAGGAATAAAGACAGACACCAATGTTCAGTTCAATAGCCTTGTTAAGCCTTGTACAAATCCCTACGCGTGGAGTCTCGGGAACAGTCCAACTAGTCGATTACCTATCAACTAGACTCCGTAACAGTCTCCTGAGGGGGAATAGGCATTGTCGTGCCCTCTTCACGACTGTCTTGGTGTGTTTGGACCATGATAGTTTGTTGGTGATGTGGACACCAAGGAACTTGAAGCTCTCAACCTGCTCCACTACAGCCCCGTCGATGAGAATGGGGGCGTGATCGGTCCTCCTGTAGTTTTCCTGTAGTCCACAATCATCTCCTTTGTCTTGATCACGTTGAGGGAGAGGTTGTTATCCTGGCACCACACGGCCAGGTCTCTGACTTCCTCCCTATAGGCTGTCTCATCGTTGTCAGTGATCAGGCCTACCACTGTTGTGTCGTGGTGTTGGAGTCGTGTTTGGCCATGCAGTCATGGGTGAACAGGGAGTACAGGAGGGGACTGAGCACGCACCCCTGAGGGGCCCCCGTGTTGAGGATCAGCGTGGCAGATGTGTTGTTACCTACCCTTACCACCTGGGGGCGGCCCGTCAGGAAGTGCAGGATCCAGTTGGAAGGTGTTTAGTCCCAGGGTCCTTAGCTTAGCGATGAGCTTGGAGGGCACTATGGTGTTGAACACTGAGATGTAGTCAGTGAATAGCATTCTCACGTAGGTGTTCCTTTTGTCCAGGTGGGAAAGGGCAGTGTGGAGTGCAATAGAGATTGCATCATCTGTGAATCTGTTGGGGCGGTATGCAAATTGGAGTGGGTCTAGGGTTTCTGGGATAATGGTGTTGATGTGAGCCATGACCAGCCTTTCAAAGCACTTCATGGCTACAGACATGAGTGCTACGGATCGGTAGTCATTTAGGCAGGTTACCTTAGTGTTCTTGGGCACAGGGACTATGGTGGTCTGCTTGAAACATGTTGGTATTACAGACTCAGTCAGGGACAGGTTGAAAATGTCAGTGAAGACAAGCGAGTTTAACAGCCCTCTCTCCCTGTCTGTCTCTGTCAGCTGGAGGAGATGATGAACGCCCTGGAGAAGACCAGACAGGAGCTGGACACCACCAAGCAGCGCCTCTCCACTACCCAGCACTCCCTGCAGGAGCGGGACGGTCACCTGACCAACCTGAGGCTGGAGAGACGCAAACAGCTGGAGGAGATACTGGAGATGAAGTGAGTCTATACCTGTCTGTCTCTATCTGTCTGTGTCTGTCTGCCTGTTTGTCTCTGTCTGTCTCTATCTGTCTGTCTGTGTGTCTATCTGTCTGTCTGTCTGTCTGTTTCTCTCTCTCTCTCTATCTCTCTCTCTCTCTCTCTCTCTCTCTCTCTCTCTCTCTCTCTCTCTCTCTCTCTCTCTCTCTCTCTCTCTCTCTCTCTCTCCCTCTCTCTTTCAATTCAATTTCAATTTAAGGGCTTTATTGGCATGGGAAACGTATGTTGACATTGCCAAAGCAAGTGAAGTAGATAGTAAACAAAAGTGAAATAAACAATAAATATTAACAGTAAATATTACACTCAGAAGTTCCAAAAGAATAAAGACATTTCAAATGTCATATTATGTATATATACAGTGTTCTCTCTCTCTCTCTCTCTCTCTCTCTCTCTCTCTCTCTCTCTCTCTCTCTCTCTCAATTCAATTCAAGGGGCTTTATTGTCATGGGTAACATACGTTTACATTGCCAAAACCAGTGAAATATATGATCAACAAAAGTGAATCAGTCAGGTATTCTGGAACAGTGTACTCTCTGTTTAGGGCCAAATAGCATTCCAGTTTCTCTCCCTCTCTTTTTCTGTCTTGCAATATTGTCATTTTCTCCTTTCTTGCTCTGTATTGCTTTTGGTGGGATGTTTTGGGTTTTGTGTCCGGGCCGGTGTGATTTGGGCTTTGTGTCCAGACCGGTCTGATTTGGGATTTGTCTACGGGCCGGTCTGATTTGGGCTTTGTCTCTGGGCCGGTCTAATTTGGGCTTTGTCTTCGGGCCGATCTAATTTGGGCTTTGTCTTGGGTCTGCACCATGGCTACAGATGAGAGCAGTCCTAGCCCATTGCCTGGTGTGGTAGTGTGTGGAAGCACTAGCAGACAGCAGGCTAATGTGTCCTGTACCACATCAGCTATATTATACACTATAGGGAAGTCAACATGACAAGCTAGATGTATGGTTTTTCTGTTGCTACAACACTAACTCGTTTTTCCTAAGTGTGTGTGTGCCTTACGTACAGTGGGGAAAAAAAGTATTTAGTCAGCCACCAATTGTGCAAGTTCTCCCACTTAAAAAGATGAGAGAGGCCTGTAATTTTCATCATAGGTACACGTCAACTATGACAGACAAAATTAGAAAAAAAAATCCAGAAAATCACATTGTAGGATTTTTAATGAATTTATTGGCATATGATGGTGGAAAATAAGTATTTGGTCAATAACAAAAGTTTCTCAATACTTTGTTATATACCCTTTGTTGGCAATGACACAGGTCAAACGTTTTCTGTAAGTCTTCACAAGGTTTTCACACACTGTTGCTGGTATTTTGGCCCATTCCTCCATGCAGATCTCCTCTAGAGCAGTGATGTTTTGGGGCTGTCGCTGGGCAACACAGACTTACAACTCCCTCCAAAGATTTTCTATGGGGTTGAGATCTGGAGACTGGCTAGGCCACTCCAGGACCTTGAAATGCTTCTTACGAAGCCACTCCTTCGTTGCCCGGGCGGTGTGTTTGGGATCATTGTCATGCTGAAAGACCCAGCGACGTTTCATCTTCAATGCCCTTGCTGATGGAAGGAGGGTTTCACTCAAAATCTCACGATACATGGCCCCATTCATTCTTTCCTTTACACGGATCAGTCGTCCTGGTCCCTTTGCAGAAAAAACAGCCCCAAAGCATGATGTTTCCAACCCCATGCTTCACAGTAGGTATGGTGTTCTTTGGATGCAACTCAGCATTCTTTGTCCTCCAAACATGACGAGTTGAGTTTTTACCAAAAAGTTATATTTTGGTTTCATCTGACCATATGACATTCTCCCAATCCTCTTCTGGATCATCCAAATGCACTTCAGACGGGCCTGGACATGTACTGGCTTAAGCAGGGGGACACGTCTCGCACTGCAGGATTTGAGTCCCTGGCGGCGTAGTGTGTTACTGATGGTTGGCTTTGTTACTTTGGTCCCAGCTCTCAGCAGGTCATTCACTAGGTCCCCCCGTGTGGTTCTGGGATTTTGCTCACCGTTCTTGTGATCATTTTGACCCCACGGGGTGAGATCTTGCATGGAGCCCCAGATCGAGGGAGATTATCAGTGGTCTTGTATGTCTTCCATTTCCTAATAATTGCTCCCACAGTTGATTTCTTCAAACCAAGCTGCTTACCTGTTGCAGATTCAGTCTTCCCAGCCTGGTGCAGGTCTACAATTTTGTTTTTGGTGTCCTTTGACAGCTCTTTGGTCTTGGCCATTGTGAAGTTTGGAGTGTGACTGTTTGAGGTTGTGGACAGGTGTCTTTTATACTGATAACAAGTTCAAACAGGTGCCATTAATACAGGTAACGAGTGGAGGACAGAGGAGCCTCTTAAAGAAGAAGTTACAGGTCTGTGAGAGCCAGAAATCTTGCTTGTTTGTAGGTGACCAAATACTTATTTTCCACCATAATTTGCAAATAAATTCATTAAAAATCCTACAATGGGATTTTCTGGATCTTTTTTTCTCAATTTGTCTGTCATAGTTGACGTGTACCTATGATGAAAATTACAGGCCTCTCTCATCTTTTTAAGTGGGAGAACTTGCACAATTGGTGGCTGACTAAATAGTTTTTTGCCCCACTGTATGTGTGTGTGTGTGTGAGTCTGTGTGTATGCCTGCTTTGTGTGTGTGTGTGTGTGTGTGTGTGTGTGTGTGCAGGCAAGTGTGTGTGTGTGTGTGTACAGTACATGCTATATAGACATCAGATTTGACGTGTTTGTGTGTATGTGTGTGTGTGTGTGTGTGTGTAAAAGCAGGAGCAGCAGTGGTCTTGCAGCCCAGTGAATAGTTCTCCTTATTGAGGACAGGTGGAGCACAGAGAGCCTTGGCCAAGAGTTCCACAAAAGTTCACTGATCTGTCAGCGTGTGTGTGTGTGTTTGCGCATGTGTTTGTGTGTGTGTTTGCGCATATATGTGTGCGTGCATGCTAAGTGTGTGTGTGTGTGTTTGTTTGTGTGTTTGCACATGTGTGTGTGCGCATGTGTACGTATTTGTGTGTGCAAAGTTCACTGATTTGTCAGTTTTACTGCTACATGTTTCTTTCCTTTGATTGAATTAGTATGTATTGCATATCTTATTGTCATGTGCACGTACTGTATAAATGCCTTTATAGTTGAAAAGATGTCAGAAATGGCTAGCAGATATCTTAGAGAAAGAAAAGGCTGGATTTAAAAGCCTTCTGATCAACTGTACAGAACACATGTCTGTATTCTGTGTTACACTCATACAGTGCCTTGCAAAAGTATTCATCCCACTTGCCGTTTTTCCTATTTTGTTGCATTACAACCTATAATTTAAATGGACTTTTATTTGGATTTCATGTAATGGACATACACAAAATAGTCCAAATTGGTGAAGTGAAATTAAAAAAATAACTTGTTTCAAAAAAGTCTAAAAAATATATAATGGAAAAGTGATGCATGCATATGTATTCACCCCCTTTGCTATGAAGCCCCTAAATAAGATCTGGTGCAACCAATTACCTTCAGAAGTCACATAATTAGTTAAATAAAGTCCACCTGTGTGCAATCTAAGTGTCACATGATCTCAATATATATACACCTGTTCTGAAAGGCCCCAGAGTCTGCAACACCACTAAGCAAGGGGCACCACCAAGCAAGCGGCACCATGAAGACCAAGGAGCTCTCCAAACAGGTCAGAGACAAAGTTGTGGAGAAGTACAGATCAGGGTTGGGTTCTAAAAAAATTGCCGAAACTTTGAACATCCCACGGAGCACCATTTTAAATCCATTATAAAAAAATTGAAAGAATATGGCACCACAACAAACCTGCCAAGAGAGAGCCGCCCACCAAAACTCATGAACCAGGCAAGGAGGGCATTAATCAGAGAGGCAACAAAGAGACCAAAGATAACCATGAAGGAGCTGCAAAGCTCCACAATGGAGATTGGAGTATCTGTCCATAAGACCACTTTAAGCCGTACACTCCACAGAGCTAGGCTTTACGGAAGAGTGGCCCGAAAAAAGCCATTGCTTAAAGAAATAAATACGCTAACACGTTTGGTGTTTGCCAAAAGGCATGTGGGAGACTCTGGTCAGATGAGACTAAAATTTAGCTTTTTGGCCATTAAGGAAAACGCTATGTCTGGCACAAACCCAACACCTCTCATCACCCCGAGAACACCATCCCCACAGTGAAGCATGGTAGTGGCAGCATCATGCTGTGGGGATGGTTTTCATCGGCAGGGACTGGGAAACTGGTCATAATTGAAGGAATGATGGATGGCGCTAAATACAGGGAAACCTGTTTCAGTCTTCCAGAGATTTGAATCTGGGACGGAGATTCACCTTCAAGCAGGACAATGACCCTAAGCATACTGCTAAAGCAACACTTGAGTGGTTTAAGGGGAAACATTTAAATGTCTTGGAATGGCCTAGTCAAAGCCCAGACCTCAATCCAATTGAGAATCTGTGGTATGACTTAAAGATTGCTGTACACCAGCGGAACCCATCCAACTTGAAGGAGCTGGAGCAGTTTTGCCTTGAAGAATGGGAAAAAATCCCAGTGCCTAGATGTGCCAAGCTTATAGAGACATACCCCAAGAGACTTGCAGCTGTAATTGCTGCAAAAGGTGGCTCTACAAAGTATTGACTTTGGGGTGGGGGGTGAATAGTTATGCACGCTCAAGTTTTCTGTTTTTTTGTCTTATTTCTTGTTTGTTTCACCCCAAAAATATTTTGCATCTTCAAAGTGGTAGGCATGTTGTGTAAATCAAATAATACAAACCCCCCAAAAATCCATTTTAATTCCAGCTTGTAAGGCAGCAAAATAGGAAAGATGCCAAGGGGGGTGAATACTTTCGCAAGCCACTGTATTATAACCAGACAGCCCAGATAGACTCCCATGTAGTCAAAACCACTCAGTTACTGCATAGTCATTGATCTGTTGTGTGTGTGTGTGTGTGTGTGTGTGTGTGTGTGTGTGTGTGTGTTTTCTCAGAGGTATGTCTCTATCTCAGAGGAGGCCCATATGTTCAGCTTGATGCCATGTGAACCGTGTGTGTGTGTGTGTGTGTGTGTGTGCGCGCGCGCGCGTGTGTGTGTGAGATGCGATGTGAAACGTCTCCCTGTCTGTTCCAATATCCTCTCATCCAAACATCTCCGAGGATGTTTAGCTACTACGGAGGAAATGATTTACCTATGATATGGATACAGTACACATAGAGTATGGATGTAGGATCTTAATTGGATCACTTTTGTAGCTGAGAATTTTCCTGCACTACAGGAAATGCAGATGAGCTTCATGATTTACATAAATTCACTGAAAACCCACACAGTTATATTAACAAAATTGCGCTTTTCATGTAGCCTACTTTTGCCCTGCTAATAGCCTATCCACTGATCAAGCAACATTATGGACTAAATGTTCAAATCCTGTTGCAGCAGGATTCTACATCTGTATGTGTGTGTGTGTGTGCTGTGCATACGGTGTGGGTCATCTATATGTAGCTGGTTATGCAGTGAAATCATTATTAGATTAGTTCTACAGGGTTTTATGTAAAACAATGTTAGTATGATGCCTGTCTCCTTGAAAACACAAACATCATGCAAACTCCTCTCTTCTTTTCTCTGGCTTTCTCTCTCTCTCTCTCTCTCTCTCTCTCTCTCTCTCTCTCTCTCTCTCTCTCTCTCTCTCTCTCTCTCTCTCTCTCTCTCTCGCTCTCTCTCAATCTGTACCTATGTTCCTCTCTCTTGCAGTCCTTTCGTCACTCTTTCCGTCTCTCTTTCAGTCTTTCTTTTTCATCTCATTCAGTCTCTCTCCTCTGTTTCTCGCGCTCTCTCTTTCACTCACACACTCTCTCGATCTCTCTTTCTCCCTTTACCTGACTCTGTTTCTCTTGGATTCAGGTGAGAGTAGCCATGGTGGGCCTTTTGGGGAGAGGCATTTTTGTTCAAAGAAGGAAAGAGAAAAAGAAGAAAGGAATAAAGAGAGAAAGAGTTACTCAGAACAAGCTGTGTTTAAGATGAGAACTATGCTTTTGGCCTGGGGGAGTGTGTGTGTGTGTGTGTACTTGGGGGAAGCGTAGAGGAGGATTAGGGGTAGTCTGAGTGACAGCGGGGCAGTGTGTGTGTGGTCCCACGAGGTAGGGGCTTGATGTTGGTGTGTGTGTGTGTGTTTCTGCATTTCCTTCATTAATTTATTATCCTCTCCCCACTGTACCACATTTCATTTTGTCTTTGTATGCCTCTATTTTGTGAAAAAGTCACTTTTCCAGAATAATTATTCTCTATTACCATGCATTTTCAATGGTTTCAATGGCAGTTCTTACTTTTGCCACAAGGGGCATTGTACTGATTTCTAGGGTGCTTTTGGCACCAGTACTGCCTCACAAGCAAGATTCATGGCAAATAAGTACACATGCGCATCTGAAGCCTTTGTTAGCAAAATAGCAGTTCTCAACTGTTAGCAGTCTCTTGCTGCCAGTAAGAAGCAACGATTTCCATCATTTTTCGAGTTTCATCACTCAGTTATTAGATTTATATTACATTTGACAAACCAAACATTGAAATACCGTTATGTAGGGTAAAGTAAAAATCCAAACTGGTCCACGCATCAATACCGGTATATAGTAAAATACGGTTTACCGCCCTGCCCTGGTGTGTGTGTTGGATTGGCCAGAGGAGGCAGCATTGGACTTGGGTCTGCTGTGGCAGAAACGGACTCTGTCCTTATTGGATCCAAAACCCCACCTCCCAACCCCATGGCCCAGGGTGATACAGCAACGAAAAGAGGGAGATGGAGAGAGAGAGAAAGAAAAAGGAGGGGGTGAGGGGTACACAAACATAAGTATTTCAAATCTTAGAAATCATGAGAGAAGTTTGAACGGAGGCCAAGTTTTCTTTCTGTTCTGCACTGTGGCATTTGTCAAGAAGACCAGCTGAACTAAACCATGTGAAGAACAGGAGGCTGAACTTCATTCCCTTGTCAACCTTTGTTTCTCTTTCTGTGTGTGTGTGTGTGTGTGCATGTGTGTGTGTGTGTGTGTGCGTGTGTGTGTGCGCGTGTGTGTGCGCCTGTGTGTGCCATGGTACAGAGAGAATGCAGACCCATAGCTTTTCAACACTGTTAATGAAAAAGACAAGAGGGAAAAAAACTACTTTTAATATCCTCAAGGTTTCCTGGGTCCCCATGCGTGTGTGTATATGTGTGTGTGTGTGTGTGTGTGTGTGTGTGTGTGTGTGTGTGTCTGTATATGTGTGTGTGTGTGTGTGTGTGTGTGTGTACAGAGAAGAGTGTTTGATGTATTTGGAGTCAGCTGAGGTCTGCTGTATCACCCCACACCAGATACCGTTTCCACTAGAGCAAACAGTATTCCTACACACACACACACACACACACACACACACACACACACACACACACACACTAGTGATGTGCGGGTTGACTCATAGCCCACAGTCTCTGCGGTTATATCAGCGGGTTGACTCATAACCCACAGTCTCCGCGGTTATATCAGCGGGTTGACTCATAACCCACAGTCTCCGCGGTTATATCAGCGGGTTGACTCATAACCCACAGTCTCCGCGGTTATATCCACAGGGTGGGCGGGTTTAGGGTCCTGAAATATTATGTAGATGAAGGGTAGGTGGGTGGCGGGCGGGTTGAATAAAGAGAAAACAATATCTTAAAAATCCATAAATGTATCATTCTTGTGCAATTTATATCTTCTATAGGCTACATTGAGGTTTTTCTTTCATTATTTTAGGCTATCTGACATTAGTGGGTAAGGGGTCTAACTATAGGCCTGCACACGCCAAATAGCCTACGCAAATGGGGGGGAAGATTTGGGAAAGATTTGGTGAAGTGGTAAAAGAGGATGATAGCAGTGCCGGCTATGTTATGTGTGATGATTGTGAGACGCTATTCAAATTAGACAGTCACAAGACGGGGACTTCAAGTAGGCCTATGGCACGTCAAGGAAACTGTAGCATGCTGTTCAAAGGGTTAAATGGAAATCTGGACACTAGAACCTGTCACAAAGCGTGTATTCTTGCAGATTTTAGCGTGTATTGCAGTAAAATGATACATCAAATGTAGGCTACATTTTTACTCGGGCAGAAATATTGATATCTTGAGAGAATGCGAATGCGCAGTAGATACCGTCTGTAGAGGTGCTATCTTTATCAGTATCATAAAAGCTGATAGTATTTCAACCACATAAAATATGCATCCAAGCCAAACTGAAATCTTATCAAAAACATGTTGGGATGTTTTTACAGCTTTTTATTTCCCTACAACCAGTCAAACTGATGTCATTTGGACAGAAAATCGTTCAAATGTTTTGTTGTTGAGTTATTGCATTTTCTTCCCGGTTCCTAAATAACCGTAATCATGGTAGCATCCACATTAATGTAGACGTGTTTAGGAACATATTCTATTCTTATTTACAATAAAAGTGACTCCAAAATGACACAATACATTATTTACCATTAATTTCTATTTTGCACAAAATAATCTGAAACACAACCAAAACAAACAGCAAATGCATCCAACAAGTTTGTACAGTCATAAGCTTTATGTAGTCATTGCGTGCTAGGAATATGGGACCAAATACTTAACTTTTTCCTACTTTAATACACATAAGTGAATTTGTCCAATACTTTTGGAGCTCACTGTATAGTTGGGCGATTGCGGATGGGTTATTAACAATTGCAGGAGGGTGTCGGTGAACAAAGAGCTGACCCTCGCACCACTTACACAAAACCCGCTATTTAGGCAGTTGATATTTTTTATGTGGTCGAGGTTTGGGTAATGCAAAAACCTACTAGCAGGTAGACTCCCCTCACAGATACAGTACATGCCAGGCAGTAGTTTATAAAAAAGACACACATCATCCATTGTTGGGGTTAAATTGACTTCTAGGTCTTTGACTTGCAGTGCAGGGGGTACAATACATTTACTGGTCGAGGATTTGAGGCACTTCGCTAAAACTGTTCCACAAATCCTTCGCTAAGTCCTGTAACCTAAAACACCACCTCACCTTCCTCAGAGAGAAAAAGACAACTGAGAGAGAAAAATAAAGAGAGGGGGAACTAGAGAGAGAGAGAAAGGTAAGGTAGGCGGTAAGAGCAAAATAGGGGAGAGACAGAATAGCAAGAGGTGAGCAGAAAGAGAAAAGAAGAACAGTAAAATAGTGTTGAGGTAAACAAATGGAGGTAGAGTGAGAGGAGAGAAAGGACCTAGAGGATAGGGAGAGAAATGACCTAGAGGATAGGGAGAGAAATGACCTAGAGGATAGGGAGAGAAATGACCTAGAGGATAGGGAGAGAAATGACCTAGAGGATAGGGAGAGAAAGGACATAGAGGATAGGGAGAGAAAGGACCTAGAGGATAGGGAGTGAAAGGACCTAGAGGATAGGAGAGAAAGGACCTAGAGGATAGGGAGAGAAAGGACCTAGAGGATAGGAGATAAAGGACCTAGAGGATAGGGAGAGAAAGGACCTAGAGGATAGGGAGAGAAAGGACCTAGAGGATAGGAGAGAAAGGACCTAGAGGATAGGGAGAGAAAGGACCTAGAGGTTAGGGAGAGAAAGGACCTAGAGGTTAGGGAGATAAATGACCTAGAGGATAGGGAGTGAAAGGACCTAGAGGATAGGAGTGAAATGACCTAGAGGATAGGAGAGAATGGACCTAGAGGATAGGGAGAGAAATGACCTAGAGGATAGGGAGAGAAAGGACCTAAAGGATAGGAGTGAAAGGACCTAGAGGATAGGAGAGAATGGACCTAGAGGATAGGGAGAGAAATGACCTAGAGGATAGGGAGAGAAAGGACTTGGGGATAGGGAGAGAAAGGACCTAGAGGTTAGGGAGAGAAAGGACCTAGAGGATAGGAGTGAAAGGACCTAGAGGATAGGAGAGAATGGACCTAGAGGATAGGGAGAGAAAGGACCTAGAGGATAGGGAGAGAAAGGACCTAGAGGATAGGGAGAGAAATGACCTAGAGGATAGGGAGAGAAATGACCTAGAGGATAGGGAGTGAAAGGACATAGAGGATAGGAGAGAAAGGACCTAGAGGATAGGGAGCGAAAGGACCTAGAGGATAGGAGAGAAAGGACCTAGAGGATAGGGAGCGAAAGGACCTAGAGGATAGGGAGTGAAAGGACCTAAAGGATAGGGAGGGAAAGGACCTAGAGGATAGGGAGAGAAAGGACCTAGAGGATAGGGAGAGAAAGGACCTAGAGGATAGGGAGAGAAAGAACCTAGAGGATAGGGAGGGAAAGGACCTAGAGGATAGGGAGAGAAAGAACCTAGAGGATAGGGAGAGAAAGAACCTAGAGGATAGGGAGAGAAAGGACCTAGAGCAGTGTTTCCTAAACTCAGTCCTCTGGACCCCAAGGGGTGCACGTTTTGGATTTTGCCCTAACACTACACAGCTGATTCAAAATATCAAAGCTTGATGATTAGTTTATTATTTGAATCTGTTGTGTAGTGCTAGGGCAAAAACCAAAACGTGCACCCCTTGGGGTCCCGAGGATAACGTTTGGGAAACCCTGACCTAGAGGAAAGGGAGAGAAAGGACGAAGGGAGGGTAAGGAGGGAGAGAGAGTGTCAGAGAGGGAAGGGAGGAGTAGTTAGAGTCAAGGCCTCCATAGTAGAACCATCTGACTCCACTTCCATGTAAATTACTTGTCTGTCTGTATTACTGCTGGGCCTCTCAGGCTTACCACGTACACACACACACACACACACACACACACAGACACACAGACAGACAGACACAGACACACACACACACACACGCACACAGACACACACACACAGACAGACACACACACACACACACACACACACACACACACACACAGAGAGATAGACACACAGACACACACACACACAGACACACACACACACACACACACACACACACACACACACACACACACACACACACACACACACACACACACAGACACACACACACAGACACACACACACAAACACACACACACACACACACACACACAGACATACACAAACACACACACACACACACACACACACACACACACACACACACAGACAGACAGACACACAGACAGACACACAGACAGACACACAGACACAGACACACACACACAGACACACACACAGACACACACACACACACACACACACACAGACACACACACACAGACACACACACACACACACACACACACACACACACACACACACACACACAGACAGACAGACACACAGACACAGACACACACACACACACACACACACAGACACACACACACACACACACACACACACACACACACACACACACACACACACAGAGACAGACAGACAGACACACACACACACACACACACACACACACACACACACACACACACACACACACACAACAGACAGACAGACAGACAGACAGACAGACAGACAGACAGACAGACAGACAGACAGACAGACAGACATAAACACACACACACACACACACACACACACACACAGACAGACAGACACACAGACACAGACACAGACACACACACACACACAGACACACACACACACACACACACACACACACACACACACACACACACACACACACACACAAGAGACAGACAGACAGACAGACATACACACACACACACACACACACACACACACACACACACACACACACACAGACAGACAGACAGACAGACAGACAGACAGACAGACAGACAGACAGACAGACAGACAGACAGACAGACAGACAGACAGACAGACAGACAGACAGACAGACAGACAGACACACAGACACAGACACAGACACACACACACACACACACACACAGCATATGTTTTACTATCCTTGTGGGGACTTAAAATTGATGTTTAGTCATCCCTCCTTACTGTCTAGCCCCTCCTCCTGGCACAATGAAGACTCATGATCAACCCTCAAAAACTTCACATGAAAAAGGTTTTATGGTCTAGCTCCTTGTTTGGCAGAATACCTGACCACTGTGACTGACCCAAACGTAAGAAAAGCTTTGACTATGTACAGACTTAGTGAGCATAGCCTTGCTATTGAGAGAGGCCGCCGTAGGCAGACCTGGCTCTCAAGAGAAGACAGGCTATGTGCACACTGCCCACAAAATGAGGTGGAAACTGAGCTGCACTTCCTAACCTCCTGCCAAATGTATGACCATATTAGAGACACAAAGGTACGTGGAGAGGGTTTAGGGGGAAGCAAAAGAGAGAGGCCTGGATTTTATCACACGTACCTAAGAATTACTATCACAGGAAATGGTCTAGAGGAAGTAGCCCTGCTAATTAGTGTCATTCCACACACACACACACACACACACACACACACACACACACACACCTTCTAATTAGTGTCATTCTCCTGGTATAGAACTAAATCTGATTGGCCCTGGTGAAGCCGCCG
Organism: Coregonus clupeaformis; assembly: GCF_020615455.1. Taxonomy (NCBI): domain Eukaryota; kingdom Metazoa; phylum Chordata; class Actinopteri; order Salmoniformes; family Salmonidae; genus Coregonus; species Coregonus clupeaformis. The sequence continues at coordinate 45,707,481 of NC_059221.1, read as the reverse complement.
CCCCCTCCTTTACCCCATCATATAAATCTCCTGGCTAATTGATTAGGTGGTGTGTGTGTGAGTGAGTGCAGGGGGGTTAATTGGTTAGGTGTGCCCTGAGGCTGTAAAAGGGCAGGTCAGGATACAGAGCTGACCGTTGTCTTCAGATGTTGTCAGGGTCTATACCCCTGGGCCGACTGGGGACGGAGGAGGTTAGAGGGGTGAGGAGAGGATAGGGGAAGGAGGAAAGAGGGAGGAAAGATTTACATGTGTCTAATGGTGTTTCAGAGGGATGGTGTCTTTGATGTTCTATGTGTGTTTGTCCCCAGGTTAGTGATGTTCTATGTGTGTTTGTCCCCAGGTTAGTGATGTTCTATGTGTGTTTGTCCCCAGGTTAGTGATGTTCTGTGTGTGTTTGTCCCCAGGTTAGTGATGTTCTATGTGTGTTTGTCCCCAGGTTAGTGATGTTCTATGTGTGTTTGTCCCCAGGTTAGTGATGTTCTATGTGTGTTTGTCCCCAGGTTAGTGATGTTCTATGTGTGTTTGTCCCCAGGTTAGTGATGATCTATGTGTGTTTGTCCCCAGGTTAGTGATGTTCTATGTGTGTTTGTCCCCAGGTTAGTGATGTTCTATGTGTGTTTGTCCCCAGGTTAGTGATGATCTATGTGTGTTTGTCCCCAGGTTAGTGATGTTCTATGTGTGTGTGTGTGTGTTTGTTAATGCTCTAGATAGGGACGCACACCTAGAGGTAAAACTTTTTAATGAAGCGTGACCTGTATCTCATGACCCAGGACCACCCTCCTACCTCACCCCACCTTAAAGACACAGGCACGTGGATGTGTTGGGGGGGATTCCATGAGGCCATCTCTCCTCCTCCTCTCGCCTTCTGTCACCCCCTGCCTCCTCTCTCCTGCTATGTCACCCCCTGCCTGCTCTCTCTTCCTCTCCTGCTATGTCACCCCCTGCCTCCTCTCTCCTCCTCCTGCTATGTCACCCCCTGCCTCCTCTCTCTTCCTCTCCTGCTATGTCACCCCCTGCCTCCTCTCTCTTCCTCTCCTGCTATGTCACCCCCTGCCTCCTCTCTCCTCCTCTCCTGACATGTCACCCCCTGCCTCCTCTCTCCTTCTCTTTCCTCCTCTCCTGCTATGTCACCCCCTGCCTCCTATTTCTTCCTCTCCTGCTATGTCACCCCCTGCCTCCTCTCTCTTCCTCTCCTGCTATGTCACCCCCTGCCTCCTCTCTCTTCCTCTCCTGCTATGTCACCCCCTACCTCCTCTCTCCTCCTCTCCTGCTATGTCACCCCCTGCCTCCTCTCTCCTCCTCTCCTGCTATGTCACCCCCTGCCTCCTCTCTCCTCCTCTCCTCCTCTCCTCCTATGTCACCCCCTGCCTCCTCTCTCTCTTTTACTCTCTCTTTCTCATTCAATTCAAAGGGCTTTATTGGCATGGGAAACATATGTTTACATTGCCAAAGCAAGTGAAATAGATAATAAACAAACAAAAATGAACAGTAAACATTACACTAACAAAAGTTCCAAAGGAATAGAGACATTTCAAATGTCATATTATGTCTATATACAGTGTTAAAAGGGACAATATATAAACATAAATATGGGTTGTATTTACAATGGTGTTTGCTCTTCACTGGTTGCCCTTTTCTTGTGGCAACAGGTCACACATATTGCTGCTGTGATTGCACACTGTGGTATTTAACCCAATAGATATGGGAGTTTATCAAAATTGGATTTGTTTTGGAATTCTTTCTGGATCTGTGTAATCTGAGGGAAATACAGTGGGGGAAAAAAGTATTTAGTCAGCCACCAATTTTGCAAGTTCTCCCACTTAAAAAGATGAGAGAGGCCTGTAATTTTCATCATAGGTACACGTCAACTATGACAGACAAAATGAGAAAAAAATATCCAGAAAATCACATTGTAGGATTTTTTATGAATTTATTTGCAAATTATGGTGGAAAATAAGTATTTGGTCAATAACAAAAGTTTCTCAATACTTTGTTATATACCCTTTGTTGGCAATGCACAGGTCAAACGTTTTCTGTAAGTCTTCACAAGGTTTTCACACACTGTTGCTGGTATTTTGGCCCATTCCTCCATGCAGATCTCCTCTAGAGCAGTGATGTTTCGGGGCTGTCGCTGGGCAACACGGACTTTCAACTCCCTCCAAAGATTTTCTATGTGGTTGAGATCTGGAGACTGGCTAGGCCACTCCAGGACCTTGAAATGCTTCTTACGAAGCCACTCCTTCGTTGCCCGGGCGGTGTGTTTGGGATCATTGTCATGCTGAAAGACCCAGCCACGTTTCATCTTCAATGCCCTTGCTGATGGAAGGAGGTTTTCACTCAAAATCTCACAATACATGGCCCCATTCATTCTTTCCTTTACACGGATCAGTCGTCCTGGTCCCTTTGCAGAAAAACAGCCCCAAAGCATGATGTTTCCACCCCCATGCTTCACAGTAGGTATGGTGTTCTTTGGATGCAACTCAGCATTCTTTGTCCTCCAAACACGAAGAGTTGAGTTTTTACCAAAAAGTTATATTTTGGTTTCATCTGACCATATGACATTCTCCCAATCCTCTTCTGGATCATCCAAATGCACTCTAGCAAACTTCAGATGGGCCTGGACATGTACTGGCTTAAGCAGGGGGACACATCTTGCACTGCAGGATTTGAGTCCCTGGCGGCGTAGTGTGTTACTGATGGTAGGCGTTGTTACTTTGGTCCCAGCTCTCTGCAGGTCATTCACTAGGTCCCCCCGTGTGGTTCTGGGATTTTTGCTCACCGTTCTTGTGATCATTTTGACCCCACGGGGTGAGATCTTGCGTGGAGCCCCAGATCAAGGGAGATTATCAGTGGTCTTGTATGTCTTCCATTTCCTAATAATTGCTCCCACAGTTGATTTCTTCAAACCAAGCTGCTTACCTATTGCAGATTCAGTCTTCCCAGCCTGGAGCAGGTCTACAATTTTGTTTCTGGTGTCCTTTGACAGCTCTTTGGTCTTGGCCATAGTGGAGTTTGGAGTGTGACTGTTTGAGGTTGTGGACAGGTGTCTTTTATACTGATAACAAGTTCAAACAGGTGCCATTAATACAGGTAACGAGTGGAGGACAGAGGAGCCTCTTAAAGAAGAAGTTACAGGTCTGTGAGAGCCAGAAATCTTGCTTGTTTGTAGGTGACCAAATACTTATTTTCCACCATAATTTGCAAATAAATTCATTAAAAATCCTACAATGTGATTTTCTGGATTTTATTTTCTCAATTTGTCTGTCATAGTTGACGTGTACCTATGATGAAATTTACAGGCCTCTCTCATCTTTTTAAGTGGGAGAACTTGCACAATTGGTGGCTGACTAAATACTTTTTTTCCCCACTGTATGTGTCTCTAATATGGTCATACATTTGGCAGGAGGTTAGGAAGTGCAGCTCAGTTTCCACCTCATGTTGTGGGCAGTGTGCACATAGCCTGTCTTCTCTTGAGAGCCAGGTCTGCCTACGGCGGCCTCTCTCAATAGCAAGGCAATGCTCACTGAGTCTTTACATAGTTAAAGCTTTCCTTAAGTCTGGGTCAGTCACAGTGGTCAGGTATTCTGCGACTGTACTCTCTGCTTAGGGTCAAATAGCATTCTAGTCGCTCTCTCGCTCTCTCGCTCTCTCACTCTAACATGTACCCATAAGATCATTGGTCGTTGGAGAGAGGAATATGGGTAGTAGAGTTTAGATTTTGAAAGTCCTGACTGTGTGGCTGCTCCTCTCACTGACAGGGTCTTGGCAGGCTGTAAGACAAGTTGTGTAAACAAGTGTGTGCGCGCGTGCGTGTATTTGAGGCTGGTGATAGGTGTATAGCCAGTTCTGGGCCATTAATAATAGAGCTATGTGTTTGCTTTAGACTGAGAACGACTCATTAACGTCCAGTCTGATGAAATACCTTCATACCAACCAGCCAGCCAACTGACCACTCACTGTAGACTTATCTATGGTGAGATGGGACAGAGAGATAGCGATAGAGGGAGAGCGAGAAGGTAGGAGAACCAGAGGAAAGGAAAGAGAAATACAGAGAGAGGGAAGGAGCGAGAAACATCAGAGAGATGGGACGTCTTAAAGAGCAGTATGGTGTGTTCAATCTCCTGGAGGATATTTTGGAGTTGGAAACCACACATTAAACAGTGACTTTGTGAAGTGGTTCCCCATTATAGGCTCACAACACACATACCTGGGTGTATGTGTGTTGTGTTCTGCTAATGGGCCTGTACACAAGCACAAACGTATGCACACATGCCAGCATGCATGCTCTTTTTTGCAGCAGAGTTTAATAGCTGTAGCTGTATTAGCAGAGAGTTCTGGCTTGGTTTAGCTTGTCCCTTCAACCGTGTCCTAGGAATCTCTTTCTTAGGACAGCCTATCTCTGTCTCAGTTCAATTCAATTAGCTTTATTGGCGCTCTCTCTCTCTCTCTCTCAATTCAATTCAATAGAAGGGCTTTATTGGCATGGGAAACATATGTTTACATTGCCAAAGCAAGCGAAATAGATAATAAACAAAAGTGAAATGTACAGTAAACATTACACTCACAAAAGTTCCAAAAGAATAAAGACATTTCAAATGTCATATGTCTATATACAGTGTTATAATGATGTGAAAATAGTAAATAAATAAACATAAAAAAAATATATATATAGGTTGTATTTACAATGGTGTTTGTTCTTCATTGGTTGCCCTTTTCTTGTGGCAACAGGTCACACATCTTGCTGCTGTGATTGCACACTGTGGTATTTCACCCAATAGATATGGGAGTTTATCCAAATTGGATTTGTTTTCTAATTCTTTGTGGGTCTGTGTAATCTGAGAGAAATATGTGTTTCTAATATGGTCATACATTTGGTAGGAAGTTAGGGAGTGCAGCTCAGTTTCCACCTCCATTTAGCCTGTCTTCTCTTGAGAGCCAGGTCTGCCTTCGGCGGCTTTTCTCAATAGCAAGGCTCACTGAGTCTGTACATAGTCAAAGATTTCCTTAATTTTGGGTCAGTCACAGTGGTCAGGTATTCTGCCACTGTGTACTCTCTGTTTAGGGCCAAATAGCATTCTAGTTTGCTCTGTTTTTTTGTAAATTCTTTCCAATGTGTCAAGTAATTATCTTTTTGTTTTCTCATGATTTGGTTGGGTCTAATTGTGTTGCTGTCCTGGGGCTCTGTGGGGTCTGTTTGTGTTTGTGAACAGGCTCCGTTATGTAAGGTTTGGGAATCGCTTCCTTTTAGGTGGTTTTAACGGCTCTTTTCTGGATTTCGATAATTACATGCTCTGCATGCATTATTGGTTGTTTTACGTTGTACACAGAGGATATTTTTTGCAGAATTCTGCATGCAGAGTCTCAATTTGGTGTTCTTGGTTGGTGAGCGGACCCCAGACCTCACAACCATAAATGGCAATGGGTTCTATAACTGATTCAAGTATTTTCTGCCAGATCCTAATTGGTATGTCGAATTCTATGTTCCTTTTGATGGCATGGAAGGCCCTTCTTGCCTTGTCTCTCAGATCGTTCACAGCTTTGTGGAAGTTACCTGTGGTGCTGATGTTTAGGCCGAGGTATTTATAGTGTTTTGTGTCCTCTCCTCTTTTCTCTCTCTTTTCTTCTCTTTCTCTTCTCTCTCCCCCCTCTGATTACTCCCAGAAGGTTTTAATAGAGAACAATAGCACTTCCTAGCACTGCTGTGCTCCAAGGCTACACACCACTATGCATACTGCACCATATCGCCCATGGAACTCCTGGCTCCAGCTTTGTGAAACTGTCATTATCTTCCAGCTCATTGTCAGTAGAGGCAGGAAACAGACAGTGTGTGAGTAAACCGAGATGAGCCCAGAGAGGGATGATGTAAACATGGTCCGAGCTTTTAGCGGTGACCGACCGATAAGAGCGCTAGGTCAGTGGCTATGTGATTGTTTTACAGCCTGTTGGTTTGCGTTCTGGCCTTGTTCGTATGCTTTCTGCTAACTCAAGGCATATTGGATGAATACCCAAATCTGCTCCAGCAAGTCGAAACCTCTTTCGGGTCTGTCTTTGAAAGACCTAAAAAAAGAAAGTATTTTGGAGGAGAGGAGGGGAGATAATGGAAGAGTTCAGTGAGGCTAGGCTGTAAGTCTTCAACTCTAGTAAAACAGAAACTCTATTCTGGGTTGTTTGTTTGTGGACAGAAATTACCATTCACAAGCATCATTGAAGCTGTTAAATTTCACAACCCTGCAATAAAAGATTTGTCTCACTTTACAATATCAGCCTTGGCGTCCAAAAACCACCACCTCCTCAGTGTAGAGCCAGGCCGGTTGGTCTGACTAAGCTCTGTATCGCATTAGTGGAAACCAAGACTGTTCTCAGGGCAGGTCTGCCGGTTTTGACTAGCAGAAGTGACTTTTTGTAGCAGGTTAGGAGAACATAAGCAGCAGGTTAGTATAATTAACATGGCTGGTTAGGAGAATTGTGGCAGGTTAGGAGAATTAGGTTAAGGTTAGGAAAAGGGTTAGGGTTAGCTAAAATGCTACAATTGTCCAGACGCAACTCCAACATATCCAGCAACAACCAGGCTTGCCCTGAGAACAGTCTTGGTTTCCACTTGAAGATGGCAGCCAGAGCCGAAGCCTCCAGGTCCCTCCTACTGTAAAAGACTACAGCAGTCTGCAGGGAGACGCCTTACTGTGGGCAAGAGGGCGCCTGGGCAGAGAGACAGCTAGCCACAGATTAACTGAAACCAACAGCACAATAACAGAGCATTAAGACTGGCTAGTCCTAATAGTTGTAGCTGGGCTGATGACTGAAAGAATGTGTGGAGGGCCAATAGAGAGAAAAGAAGCATTAGTTAAGAGAGTGTGTGTGTGTTCGTGTCATATGAATGGGAATAAATGGGGGTGAAATGTATGGTATTTAGAGGGTGCGTGAGGTAGAGTGAATGGAGGACATTAGAGCTGGATTTGTGAGATTGTCGTGGTGGTGTGTGTGTGTATGTCTGTGTGTGCTTAAGTAAATGCTCCCACTGTGGATGAGCAACCGAAGGGTGTGGGCACTAATCATTTCTTCACACGTACCCGCGTGCCTGTGGCTAACACTACACACACACACGTCACACATGAGGTGTTAGCAAAGACAGACAGACAGACGGACAACACGCAAGGCAATAAGACATCCATGCGCGCACACACACACACACACACACACACACACACACACACCTGACAGAGTTCATTGTGGTTTCATTCCTCAGAGTTCACAGGCTTACAGAGTTGAATGTCTTCCTCCTATTTCTTCTAGCTGAATGTCTTCCTCCTATTCCTTCTAGCTGAGTGTCTTCCTCCTATTCCTTCTAGCTGAGTGTCTTCCTCCTATTCCTTCTAGCTGAGTGTCTTCCTCCTATTCCTTCTAGCTGAGTGTCTTCCTCATATTCCTTCTAGCTGAGTGTCTTCCTCCTATTCCTTCTAGCTGAGTGTCTTCCTCCTATTCCTTCTAGCTGAGTGTCTTCCTCCTATTCCTTCTAGCTGAATGTCTTCCTCCTATTCCTTCTAGCTGAGTGTCTTCCTCCTATTCCTTCTAGCTGAGTGTCTTCCTCCTATTCCTTCTAGCTGAGTGTCTTCCTCCTATTCCTTCTAGCTGAGTGTCTTCCTCCTATTCCTTCTAGCTGAGTGTCTTCCTCCTATTCCTTCTAGCTGAGTGTCTTCCTCCTATTCCTTCTAGCTGAGTGTCTTCCTCCTATTCCCTCTAGCTGAGTGTCTTCCTCCTATTCCTTCTAGCTGAGTGTCTTCCTCCTATTCCTTCTAGCTGAGTGTCTTCCTCCTATTCCTTCTAGCTGAGTGTCTTCCTCCTATTCCTTCTAGCTGAGTGTCTTCCTCCTATTCCTTCTAGCTGAGTGTCTTCCTCCTATTTATGGGGCTTTTATGTGATAACATCAGTTAGCTCTCTGTACTCTCCTATGGTGGATTCCTGCTCACATCAAACAACAGTCAACCACATCATAGACACAGGAAGACTGCAGCTCCATTAGCTAGCCCATAAAGAACGTGTGTGTAGCTGGAGAGTTCTCCTAGCCAACTACAAAAGGTTAACCCACATATACAAAGTCACTGAGGTACCCAGACATGTAAGCGTACACTGAGTGTACAAAACATTAAGAACACCTGCTCTGACATAGACCGACCAGGTGATGTCACTTGTTAAATCCACTTATTGGTGTCACTGGTTAAATCCACTTCAATTAGTGTAGATGAACGGGAGGAGACAGGTTAAATAAATATGTTTAAGCCTTGAGACAATTGAGACATGGATTGTGTATGTGTGCCATTCAGAGGGTGAATGGGGAAGACAAAAAAATGTAAGTGCCTTTGAACCGGGTATGATGTCAAGATCTGCAACGCTGCTGGGTTTTTCACGCTCAACAGTTTTCCGTGACATCCAGCCAACTTGACACAACTGTGGGAAGCATTGGAGTCAAGATGGGCCAGCATCCCTGTGGAACGCTTTCGACACCTTGTAGAGGCTAGCCCCGACGAATTAAGGCTGTTCTGAGGGCAAAAGGGGGGGAAAAAGGTATGCCTAATGTTTAATATACTCAGTGTATACCTTTCACACACACACACACAATATCATTGAAGATTGACATATGTGTTCAGGTGGTGTTGCAGAGAGACAGTCCGGTTCAGCTGCTTAGTATCAAGTTTAAGTCTTGTCTGTCTAGCTTATATCCAGACTACTGGGGCACAAGGTTCTGACTAGTGAGTCAATGATTCAATTAAAGTAGCAGCAAAGAAAAATTACAGCCCTCACACACACACAAACAAACCTGCACGCACACACACACACACTCTCTTCTTGAAGCTTTATCCGTCTCATCTTACTTTGATAGGCATTTCACTCATTCCTAACGGGGTTCCCAGAGGCAGACTTGGTCAGAGTAATGGTCTTGTAACAGCATGACACACACCTACACACACACACTCACCTACACACACACACACACACACACACACATAGACACACTCACTTGGCTGGAGTAATGGCCTAGTAACAGAGTGACATGAAAAGACAGGAATGCTGGAATCAGCCGTCTGACCAGATGGAAATCATTAGCTTTATTAGTACACAACTGGTACAGACATGGTCTCCCGTTCCACACACACACACACACACACACACACACAAAGGCATGCACACACACACACACACACACACAAAGGCATGCACACACACACACTCAGGCACGCATGCACGTACGCAAGCACGGATACATAACCAAACACACACACCAACCAACACGCACCAACCAACACACACCAACCAACACATATATACACACACACACACATACACACACACACACACTGGTACATATAGCTACTCCCTCCCTCTTTCCCTCCATTCCTCTCTCACTCCCTTCCTCTCTCCCTCCATTCCTCTCTCATTCCCTCCCTCTCTCCCTCCATTCCTCTCTCACTCCCTTCCTCTCTCCCTCCATTCCTTTCTCATTCCCTCCCTCTCTCCCTCCATTCCTCTCTCATTCCCTCCCTCTCTCCCTCCATTCCTCTCTCATTCCCTCCCTCTCTCCCTCCATTCCTCTCTCATTCCCTCCCTCTCTCCCTCCATTCCTCTCTCATTCCCTCCCTCTCTCCCTCCATCTGTTTGCAGAAAGATACTTTTCTCTTATGAAGTGTTTAGTGACAAAAGCCCACAATAGCACGGCAGATAGAAAGTAAGAGATGGAAAGAAAGTGAGAGAGAGAAATAAAGAAAGTGGTGGAGAGCGAGAGAGAGCGAGAGAGAGAGGGTGAGGGGGTGATATTATGATTTTAAACAGAAAACATGAGTCTTTTGTGGATTGTAACCATAAGCCATATGTAGTAAGATGCCTGCCACAATAGCAATAGTATGCTGGGTATAGATCATGATCCTAGTTTAAGTCAATGAATCAAGATTTCAATCAAGACTTCACATCCTGCTTTGTAGAATAAAATAGAGTAGACAGACAGACAAACAGACAGACAGTGAGAATGCTTTGCGGCCCACGCAGGTCTGTAATGGTAATCATGTTGTTGAATCCTCTGTGTGTTGATGTCTGCTAATATTCCCCCTGGCCCAGAGGTTAGCCTAGGATCCAGAGGATGGCATCATGCTACTGCTGAGGTAGGTGGTATCAGCTCTAACCCTGCTGTGTGTTTAAGGGAAAGGATGTGAACATTCTGAAAAGTGTCAGTGTGAATTTCTATCCAGCCTCTCTGTATGTTTACTCAGTCTCAATCCCAAAGCCTCACCACCACTAAAAAGATCTGGATATCTTAAATTAATTACACTATCTTTATTTTTGAATTTCCATTTTGAACAGCAGCATGCCCGGAGTCCCATCTTGGAGAGTCAGGAGGCTCTATTTTCGGCTGCCGTTAAGGCGGCGCTATTGTCAAACACACGTTAGTTTGCATTTTCCATCCCTAACGCCTGGTTTGGCAATTTACCTGTCTTATATCAGCTCGCTTGCACTCAGATGGGTGGTGTGGAAATATTTAAAAACATGATCCAAAGTGCTAATTTCAGGCAGTGCTGATGGGGATATTTAAGACCAACCAAAAGCTGGTTTTAACGGTAACGCAGTTGGTTATGGCATGAATTTTGACAGTGGAAACGCAGCCTATCCAGCCGTGACGCACACTGCCCATATGCGCATGGAACAAGAGTAGCCCAATGTGCTTTTAGAAACATAAACTAATATTTTGTTTTATTTTATTAAAAACCAAGCATAGCGTCCCCTCCTCTCAATGGGTTCAAGTTAACGTATTTAGCAAAGATAGGTCAACAGTTTGTTCTTTTGTTTCTGTAAGCAAATTAACGAAATATAACGGACTAAAATTGGAATTGGAATTGATTCCAAGGCAATACATAAAAGTCCATAAATGCACAACTTAAGGCAACCAGGGAGAGGAGAGCAGAGGAGAGGAGAGGAGAGGAGAGGGAGAGGAGAGGGAGAGGAGAGGAGAGGAGAGGAGAGGAGAGGAGAGGAGAGGAGAGGAGAGGAGAGGAGAGGAGAGGAGAGGAGTTGTGTGGGCCCTAATTGCCTGTGGCTCCTGTAGTGTCTTTGTTTGAGCCTGCCCCATATAACCAGTCACAGGGGAGCCTCTGCCAAACACTACATTTAGCGCTCAACCAAGTCGAACTCTTTTTGGTGGGGAGCACTTTTGCAACATGACACCTAATAATAACACTGAGTAATGAATTGGCTGGTACAACTGCTTTGAAAAGCCTTCTTTTTTAGATATCCACACAATCAGACACACACACACAGACACACACACACAGGCACACACACAGGGTGTCTAGATGTTCTGACTTGTACCTCCCAGAAATGATGGTTCCCGTGCCAACCTGCCCACCCCACCAGCTCCACCTGCTTCCTGGCATGTCTGCTTGCATGACTGAAGATAAAAGACGGGTGGATATCTCTTTCTATCCCCTTATTTGTCTCTTCCTCCCCCTCCGGAGATTTCTCTCTCATTGGGTGTCGTGCAACACCTCTTCGGCTCCATTCAAGGTTTAAGTCCTCCAGTGTGTGTGTGTGTTTGCACTAGAGGCTTCGTGGTTCTGTCTTTCAGGTGGAAGTGGTCAAAGGGATGGAAGCATGGTTAGTGTGTCATGTCCTTTTCTAGTTGTTCCCCTGCCCACCTCCCTCATGCCCAGGGCCAAACAACCCCAGCCAGACGGCAAGTTACACACAGCAACAACAATGCTGATCACACACACACACACACGCCGTGGCCTTAGGGCCAGAACAGGCCCAGGTCTGTGTGTTCTTTACCAGCTCTTTAACAACATCTATTGTAGAGGGAGGAGAGAGGGGGAGGTGGGGAGAGAGGGGGAGGTGGGGAGGGAGACAAAGGAGGAGGGGGGTTGGCGCACATTATCATAGTGGAATCATAACATCACGGCCTGCTGGAATATACAGTAGATGAACAAATAAGTTGTTTAATACCTTAATCAATCCACTTTTTCCTTTCAGTGCTCAAAACTAGTCTGTCAGTTGATTTGACCATGGGGAAAAGAGCTACCTAATTCAGGTACAGGTTATTGAATTTAACCAACACTGCCAGAAGTAGTGGAGTTGACTGAACTGTTGTTGTGTATGCCAGGTGTAATATTGTAGACTAATTAATAAGATATTACATCACACATCAGAGATCTGTGTGTGTGTGTTAGGGGGGGCGTACATGAGGAACCTATTTAGGTTTATGGTCTCTTTACCTACCCCACGTCATCACTACACACACACACACACACTGTTAGACGTCAACACTGCATATTTGTTTTCAAATAAAGACCTAGGGAGAACCCTAAGAGAAGAACATTGTTTTAGCAAACTCTGATCTAATCTCTGAAGGCGCTCTGAATAATTATATTTCTTATCAAGGGGAGAATCAGTCTGTCAGCAAATTGAACTGTGTGTGTGTGTGTGTGTGTGTTTGGTTTTACTGTCCTTGTGGGGACCAGAAGTCCTCACAAGGATAGTAAAACAAGGAAAATGTATGGGGACATTTCGCCAGTCCCCACAAGGAAAAAGGCTATTTTAGGATTAGGGGGTTAGGGTTAGGTTCAGGGTTAGGGAAAATAGGATTTTGAATGATAATCAATTGTTTGGTCCCGACAAGGATAGTAAAACAAATGTGTATCTGTCTGTCTTTCAGCAAATCAGACTGTATTTATGAGTGAAAATTATGAATGAAAAGTAGCGGTGCAATGATGGAGGAGTGAAAGGGAGATAGGCATCCCCAGACATATGGGTAAAGTCTGTTTGTCGTGAGCATGCTCTAAGTACAAGGCACAGTTATTGTGTGTGTGTGTGTGCGTACTGTATATTTGTGAGTATTGACTGAGAAATGATAGAGTTTCATCAGAAGGCCAGGTAATAATCATGTTCTGCTTTGATCCAAAGATTCACACTGATCTATCTAAATACACAGCAGTCTGTCCTAACCTGCCTGCTAATGTAATCAGCACCTTCACCAACTTGTGTGTGTGTGTGTATGTGTGGAGGGTATTGGGTTTAATGCTCAGTGAACAGTAAAGTGCAGGTATTACCCTGGCAGTTTCCTGTTGTTGTGTGCTATTGCATGGTAAAGACATATGGATGTTAACAGAGAACATTTGTAAACATTTTCCATTTAGTAATAATATTAGTAATATGCTTTTACTGACCTAAAAATGTAACTAACCAGAGGTCGGAATGAGAAGATTATTAAGCGTCAACAGATGTGTACACACACACACACACTTGTACACATGAACACACATAGATAGCACACACAAAGAAAAACAAGTAGATGATACCATGTCACCCTGAACGTTCAGAGTGAAACCTAATAGGATTTTGATTGATGGGCCATGTTTGTTTTAGGAGCTGAATGTGATTGGTCCAGAAGATATAGGGTGACTTACTCCCTGACCCTACTTGTCCTCTTAACATGTCCAACACTGACGGGAATCTACCAGCACCGCTCCAAGTAAAGCTAGAATTAGAAGAGTGACACGGGCCAAACACACACACACACACACACACACACACACTGAGTAAAATCCAGACCCCAGTAAACCACATTAATTGTCGATGTGGCCAATGGTCTGTCCCCCAGCTCAGACAAATTTAAAAATGGACTCCTGTTGTCACGGTGATGCTATCCAGGAAACAGAATAATATATTTTTGCAAAGGGAACTTGTGTGTGTGTGTGTAGTGAGAGGGGTCAACTCCCACTCGACCGCATGTAGTCTGTGGTTGACCAGCAGTCAATCGCCAGGGACTCTATTTGGAACAGAGAGAAAACACACTCAATGTGCTGTGTCTCTGTTCTCTGTACTCTCTGCCCCCAGCACTAACATGTTCTGGCGATGTGTCATGACTGTACACTGCAAAGAGAGAGAGAGAGAGGAAAGAGGAATTGGAAGAGAGGAAAGCGTGGCAGGGTAATTGAAGGGTTGAGGGTAATATTTAAACTGTTTCAAAGTGTTTGCGTAACCTTGTTGAACTTAATATCTGGCCATGAGTAGAGATAGAGAATAAATGGGAAAACAATGATTGAGAGAGATGTTCTGGGCGGAGGTGATGCCATGCTGTCCTCCTGTGGGTGGTTGAGAGAGAGAGAGAGAGAGAGAGAGGAGAGAGAGAGAGAGAGAGAGAGAGAGAGAGAGAGAGAGAGAGAGAGAGAGAGAGAGAGAGAGAGAGAGAGAGAGAGAGAGACGAGAGAGAGAGAGAGAGAGAGAGAGAGAGAGAGAGAGAGAGAGAGAGAGAGAGAGAGAGAGAGAGAGAGGATGGATAAGGCTATCCCATGTTCCTGTCTCTCCTCTCTCTGATGTGTAGTGTTAGCATTACGTTAGCACCGTGGAACTCAACTTGCATGCTAACTCCCTACCTAGAGATGACGCAATGCTAACATAGAGTTAACATTACCCGTTACATAAACCATGCTAGCTATGACCTGGAATAGAACATCTATTATAGGCCTGCCAATGACATGCCATTGCTCCCAGTTTCTACGAGAAAGACATGGAGAGAGAAAGAGAAAGATTAACTGTCAATGAACTGAAAGAGAAAGCAATACATTATTTTTACACTATCAAAAGACAAATTCAAATTGACAAACCAATTAGAACCTGCCTCAAAATATTCAAATCTACAATTGAACCAATTGCCCTATATGGAAGTGACATGTGGGATCTGCTAACAAATTAAGATTGAAAAAAATTGGAAAAACATCCTATTTAAATCTTGAATGCAGAATTATACAAAAGCATTCTCAGAGTACAGAGAAAAGCCCCAAATAATGCATGCAGGGCAGAATTAGGCCAATATCCATTAAGAATTAATATCTCAAATTAAGCTATCAAATTCTATAACCACCTAAAAACAAGCGACCCCCCCACTCCTACTACTACAAAGCCCTGAAATGCCAAGAGATTAACATAGAGAAAAGTCCCCTCATACAGCTAGTCCTGAGGCCTCAGACAATCTTTCCCAGCCAAATTATAACCAAACAAAATTACATTTTTACCTATTGGGAAAACATGATAAGAGCGTCTGTTAAATGATGTAAATGTAAATGTAATGACAAAATCTAAAAGTAAACTTAAATGCTATTTGGCCCTAAACATACAGTAAATGGTGACATACTATCTGACCACTGTGACTGATAGAAAACTGAGGAACAAATTGACAATGTACAGACTCATGAGCATAGTGAGCATAGCCTTGCTATTGAGAGAAGCCGCATTAGGCAGACCTGGCTCTCAAGAGAAGACAGGCTATGTGCGCACTGCCAACTAAATGAGGTGGCAACTGAGCTGTAGTTCCTAACCTCCTTCCAAATTTATGACCATATTAGAGACACATATTTCCCTCAGATGACAAGGACCCCAAAATAATTTGAAAACAAATCA
This sequence comes from Coregonus clupeaformis, assembly GCF_020615455.1. NCBI lineage: Eukaryota > Metazoa > Chordata > Actinopteri > Salmoniformes > Salmonidae > Coregonus > Coregonus clupeaformis. Next base: position 45,692,046 of record NC_059221.1, on the reverse strand, counting down.
AATATTGACAAGCTCCCATATCTGTTAGGTGAAATACCGCAAAGTGCAATCCCCGCATCAAAATGTGTGACCTGTTGCAATAAGAAAAGGGTAACCAGTGGACAAACACCAAAGTGAATAAAACCTAGGCCTAGATTTATCACTTGATTTAATTTCCCTTGCCATTTGTACTTCTACTTTTTGCACACACAGAACATGCTATCATACACACGCCAGCTTGCTGAGCGGGCCCTGGTGGAGCCAGCTAGTTCTGTAAGGTTTGAGTAGTTGAGTTCATCTGTGACTTATTTTATAGGCTATTTTATTTAGTGTATCGACCGACGGCCTGTACAGGTCCGGACCGATGCACTAGTTTTTTTGTTGTTGTACATAGTTAATAATTTAACATTTCAAATGTCTTTCTCTTTGGAAACTTTTGTGCGTTTAATGTTAACTGTTAATTTGTGATTGTTTACACTGGAAAGAATCAACCAAAAAACCTAGCAAACTGGAATGCTATCTGGCCCTAAACAGAGAATACACAGTAGCAGAATACCTGACCACTGTGACTGACCCAAAGTTAAGAAAGCTTTGACTATGTACAGACTCAGTGAGCATAGCCTTGCTATTGAGAGAGGCCGCCGTAGGCTATGCGCCCACTGCCCAAAAAATGAGGTGGAACCTGAGCTGCACTTCCTTACCTCCTGCCAAAGGTATGCCCATATTAGAGACACATCATTTCCACAGATCACACAGACCCTCAAGGAATTTGAAAACAAATCGAACATTGATAAACTCCCATGTATGTTAGGTGAAATACCTCAATGTGCAATCACAGCAGCAAGATTTGTGACCCGTTGCCAGGAAACAGGGCAACCAGTGGAGCACAAACAACATTGTAAATAGAACCAATATTTATCTGTTTACTTGTCTTCCCCTAGTATTCATACTACAAATATTTGTACATTGTAACATTTGAAAAGTCTTTATCCTTTTGCAATTTTTACTGCACATTTTATGTTTTTTGTTAATGTTTGTTTCTTCTCTCTTTTATCTATTTCATTTGCTTTGGCAATGTAAACATATATTTCCCATGCCAATAAAGCCCCTTTGAATTAAATGTAGTTGAATTGAGAGAGAGAGAGACCGGGCTGGATGGTTAATATATAGAGGGAAATAGAGTGCATGAGAGCACTTGAGTCGGTTTGTTTTATGTTACAATCCCTAGGCTTCAACTGAAGGGGGACGAAAGAGGGGCTTTAGAGTTTAGAGGTGGCCCGGGATTTGCCTGACAGCTTTTCACTATGAACCAACTACCCCCCCCAAAAAAGCAGGCAATCGGTGTGTGTGTGTGTGTGTGGGCAATTGGTGTGTGTGTGTGTGTGTGTGATAAGGCATTCTGCCTCGCTTCCTGACTATAGGGGAGACCCTGTCAGTCTTGCTTCCTGACTATAGGGGAGACCCTGTCAGTCTTGCTTCCTGACTATAGGGGAGACCCTGTCAGTCTTGCTTCCTGACTATAGGGGAGACCCTGTCAGTCTTGCTTCCTGACTATAGGGGAGACCCTGTCAGTCTTGCTTCCTGACTATAGGGGAGACCCTGTCAGTCTTGCTTCCTGACTATAGGGGAGACCCTGTCAGTCTTGCTTCCTGACTATAGGGGAGACCCTGTCAGTCTTGCTTCCTGACTATAGGGGAGACCCTGTCAGTCTTGCTTCCTGACTATAGGGGAGACCCTGTCAGTCTTGCTTCCTGACTATAGGGGAGACCCTGTCAGTCTTGCTTCCTGACTATAGGGGAGACCCTGTCAGTCTTGCTTCCTGACTATAGGGGAGACCCTGTCAGTCTTGCTTCCTGACTATAGGGAATGTTAGAGAACAAACGCTCCCCTGTCAACCTCATGGAACAATGTTGTAGAACATCCAGATAGAAATACGATTTATAAAACAGACTTTCTGACATAGAGTAGGAAAGTGTTTCCCAACCCCAGTCCTCAAGTGTTTCCCAACCCCGGTCCTCGAGTACCCCCAACAGTACATATTTTTGTTGTGGCCCCAGACAAGCACACCTGATTCTACTTGTCAACTAATCATCAAGCCCTTGACAAGTTGAATCTGGTGTTTTTGAACGGGGCTACAACAAAAATGTGTGCTGTTCATTACATTGCACCTCCCTGAACGCAACCCTGGTCTGCTTAACTTAGTTATGAGTTATTGCTTGACTGTTGGCTTACAGCCAAACAGATTCTTCACTGTCAGAACTGCCCAATAGGAGTCACTGCAGGGCACATGTCCTCATTGACTTGCAGAACAAGGCCACCTTACATGGGAAAAACCTGCCTGTGACATCATCATAACTGACATCCTTTATCCTGGGTCTCCCTGTCATCCATGTTTATTTATTTATCCCATCCATGTTTATTTATTTATTCTGAGAATGAGAATTCTCCCTGACCCACAATGTGGGATCAGATGTGATTCATTGTGTTAGAGACAGTTTTACATAATTGATAGAAATTGTAAATCTTACATCCCTTTCTATATCTCTCATTATGCCTTCCCCACTCTCCAACTCCCTCTCTCTCTCTCTCTCTCTCTCTCTCTCTCTCTCTCTCAACTCCCTCTCTCTCTCTCTCTCTCTCTCTCTCTCTCTCTCTCTCTCTCTCTCTCCACCCCCCCTCTCTCTCTGTTGAAATGTTGTCTGGTCCTGCTCATCTCTCCCTGTCCCACCCCCCATCTCTCTCCGTCCCACCCCCCATCTCTCTCCGTCCCACCCCCATCTCTCCCCGTCCCACCCCCCCATCTCTCCCCCGTCCCCACCCCCCATCTCTCCCCCGTCCCACCCCCATCTCTCCCCGTCCCACCCCCATCTCTCCCCGTCCCACCCCCCATCTCTCCCCGTCCCACCCCCATCTCACCCCCGTCCCACCCCCATCTCTCCCTGTCCCACCCCCCATCTCTCCCTGTCCCACCCCCCATCTCAACCCGTCCCACCCCCCATCTCTCCCCGTTCCAGCTCCCACTCTAAACATTTGGCTAGTTTTGACAGATTTGTTGATTTTTGTCCCCTCGTATTTTCTCCTCTTGTTGCTCTAAAACTGATACATACTCTTTCAATTAGCTGTTTCTTCCCTCCCTCCGGTCTGCGGGTGGTGTGGGAGACGGGGTGAGCAGAGTAAGTGGGTTGTATATTTTATTAGGAGAGTGAAAACACACAACCTGGCCTAGTTCTGGGAGAGCCATCTGCTGTCACATCTGATCCTGTTTCTGATGGAGCACAGCTACCACAGTGTTAGCCTGTAGTTAGCCTATAGCTAGGGCTTATCTGTGGTCCTTAGCTGTGGTCCTCTGTAGCTCAGCTGGTAGAGCACGGCGCTTGTAACGCCAAGGTAGTGGGTTCGATCCCCGGGACCACCCATACAAAAAAAATTGATGCACGCATGACTGTAAGTCGCATTGGATAAAAGCGTCTGCTAAATGGCATATTATTATTATATTATTATTATCCTGTAGCTAGGGGTTAGCCTGTAACTAGGCGTTAGCCTATAGCTAGGGGTTAGCTTATAGCTAGGGGTTATCCTGTAACTAGGGGTTATCCTATAGCTAGGGGTTAGCCTATAGCTAGGGGTTAGCTTACAGTATAGCTAGGGGTTATCCTATAGCTAGGGGTTATCCTATAGCTAGGGGTTAGCTTACAGTATAGCTAGGGTTTAGCCTATAGCTAGGGGTTATCCTATAGCTAGGGGTTATCCTATAGCTAGGGGTTAGCTTACAGTATAGCTAGGGGTTAGCCTATAGCTAGGGGTTATCCTATAGCTAGGGGTTAGCTTACAGTATAGCTAGGGGTTAGCCTATAGCTAGGGGTTAGCCTACAGTATAACTAGGGTTAGCCTGTAACTAGGGGTTTCCCCCAACCCTTCCTCTATGGTAGTATAACATGTATTTCTGCTTCAGAGTAGTAAATAACACTGTCAGTCAGCCATGGCCCATCCATCCATCCTTGTTAAGAACAGAAATAGGACAGGACTCCGGTGAATAAACTTAAATTGACATATTTTTATTGCCGCACGAACGTTTGGGGTATGAGCCCTTCTTCAGCGTGCAAGGCAATGGCAGTCAATGTCACGACAACAATACCTCACAGGTGGGCATAATTATAAATTCTACAGTCAGTATTGGCCCAATCAAGATCCCAGCAGTATTAAATGTATCTCTGCCAGTCAGCCATTGCCCATCCATCCTTGTTCTCACCACAGGGTTTCTCTTATAATGGAGCTTCTAGGCTGTGTGTTTATATACATGTGACTTAAAAAAAAAAAAGACAACCTTCTTGATAATGAGTAGCTCTTCTCATCAATGTTATTGACCCCAATCCTGGTTGGCACTCCTGTCTATTCTCCTTCGAACACCAAACCCCCCCACACACACACACACACGCGCGCGCACACACACACTTACCCTCCCCTAACTCCAGGGCAGACTGTATTGATGGGTCCCCTGGGCACCTCGAGGACTCATCTGTTTCTGTCCCTCTGACTCTCCATGCTCATAATTTGAAGTAAGTCATAACACAAATTATAAACACATATACCTCAACCGTGACTTTCAGCAATAACAACATGGAGAGCACTGAGCTGATTTAGGGCTGTCTGGGACCCTTAAATCATTACCTTAGCCCCCCCCTCTCTCCTTCCTCTTTCCTCTTCTCTGTCTCTCGTTCACCGCAGGTACCCCTATCTCCCCACTTTCTTCCTTCCCTTCTTTCCTTTTCAGCCCCCGATCTCTCCCTTATGTCTTTCTCCCACATTTTCTCCCATTCGAGGGGGAACTTAACCCCAGACGCCCCAGAGAGTTGAGATTGGTCATGCTGTCTTACAGCTGCCCTGTGACATCATCAGCCTGTGACAGGAGACACGCCTCTAAGACATCTTCATCAAGTTCCCTTTCTCCTGCGTCTGTGTCTCCTCCTGTCCTCTCATCTCCTCTCCACCCATTTCCTCTCCCTTCTACGCTTCCCTCTGCTCCTTTATTCACCCCTCTTCTCCCCCTCTCCCCCTCGTCTCTTGATCATGCACTTTAGCCATCCATCTCTCTCCTTCCGTTCCTACCATCTCAATCTGTCCAGGCAGAGCCATGAAGGCTCAATTGGAATCACATGTTGTAATAAAGGGAGAATTTCACCCCTTATAAATAAGATGTCAGTCCAGGGTGTGCTACTGAGTGTATGTGTGTGTGTGCGCGCGCGTGCGTGCGTGTCTTTGTGTGCATACAATCTTGTATATTAGCAAGTGAGCGTGTGTATTGTTGTTACACTCTCTATATACTACTCTATTCTTGATTGCGCACAATTGGGGTGATGGATTATATCTCAAAGAATGCTAGAGACCACGACATCTAAAGCAGGAAAATAAGTTGATATTTCTCTAACCTCGCTTTTACCTTTTTAGTGCATCCAGCTCCAATTTGATGGATAATTATTTGATTTTCTCATGAAAATTCCTGGTTGTCACTTCTTCAATCTGACATAAGATAAAAAACAATGTTATGTTTGTCCAAGGGAAGCCAAGACAAAGTGAACTAGACAGACAGAGAGAGACAGAGGGAAGAAAGGGAAGAGAGAGAGAGATAATAGAAAGAATGGAGGTTTAGCCTGATGACGAATGCTGAATAAAACCCAGTCAGTAGATTGGAGCATTTGTCATTAGTATTGTTTTGTGTGTGTGTGTGTGTATGTGTGTGTGTGCCCTCTGATAGATGAAGCAGCTTCTATTCTGGTAGATTTATGTAGCCCTGTGAAGCCGCTCTCAGTCCAAGACCAATGGCCGCTCAAATTAGCCATGATTAAACACTTCTGTGTGGCTCAGTTAATAACACTGATCACACACACACACAAACACACACTGTGATCAGAGCTGAAACAGCGCCCTGCCTTACATCCAGGATGTGGGATCGTTTTATAGCCTGAATAATCAAAATAATTCTCCTTTTTATGGTTTTAGGAAGACATCTCTCAACACTGCTGGAGCCCTCCAATACCACTCAGTAAGCACACACACGGGGGGGCCCACAGGGGCCAGCCAGTCGCTTGAATCCGCTGTGTTAATTAAGCAACTGGAAGCGGTTTGGGTATCAGTGAAGCATGGCGGCCATTTTGAACAGCGACTATTCCGGGGGTAATGTAACTCAGGCTGGATTTGGCCCATAATGGTCTTCCATTAATCCTGTGGGAGAAGCCCTACCTGTGACAGTGGACTGTTTTCATTCAGGAGGAGAGAGTTGTGGCAGCCATCTTACAAAGGGAAGAGAATAACTTTCATTTGGATGTGATGAAGGACATTATTACAATTTATCCATTATTTTATGGATTATAACACGTGAATAAAAGTAGATTCTCTATTTAAGCAATAAGGCCCTAGGGGATGTGGTATATGGCCAGTATACCACAGCTAAGGGCTGTTAAGCATGGTGCAACGCGGAGTGCCTGGATACAGCACTTAGCCGTGGTATATTGGCCATTCAGTATATCGCAAACCGCCGAGGTGCCTTATTGGTATTATAAACTGAATACCAACGTAATTAGAAGTGTAAAAATTCATGTTTTGTCAATCAGCATTCAGGGCTCGAACGACCCAGTTTATAATTGTAGTTAATGTCTGAAAAGGAAAGGAATATCTATAGCTTGATTAAGGGGTGATTTTTACAGAGAGGTGAAAGGATTAAGTTTTACAGAGGGGTGAGGAGGTGAGTTTTACAGACAGGTGAGGGGGTGAGTTTTACAGAGAGGTGAGGGGGTGAGTTTTACAGACAGGTGAGGGGTTGAGTTTTACAGAGGGGTGAGGGGGTGAGTTTTACAGAGGGGTGAGGGAGTGAGTTTTACAGAGGGGTGAAGGGGTGAGTTTTACAGAGGGGTGAAGGGGTGAGTTTTACAGAGGGGTGAAGGGGTGAGTTTTACAGAGGGGTGAAGGGGTGAGTTTTACAGAGGGGTGAGGGGTTGAGTTTTAGGGAGTATTTATTTGAGTGTCCAGAGGTGTCAAGCTGAAGATGGATCTGTGTTTTGACTCTCCAGATGGTCCTGCAGATAAGATAAACCTCCCCCTTCTCACACACACACACACATTCATGCATGCAAACGTACACACCCCTACCCTCCACTTTTCGAAGGAATGGCACAACTGACCTGTCCAAATATTGTTTTAAATGCTTCCTTCTTTCCTCCCTTGTAGCATGTTTCCTATTCCCTTAAGGTATTTACTCTTGGGACCTTTCCTTCCTTTGTTACCAGTTATTTGGGCAAACATAATAGAGGAAAGCCATAGGAACTATATCAACATAAATAAGAAACCTATCCAGTCATTAGCCATAAAGGAAAGGAAACCAGGAGAGGAGACAAGGAAAGGGATCCACCTGAGACAATTGGGACTTGGCCCTTATTCTCGTGTGTGGGGTGGTGTGATGATTTTAAAATGGCCGAAGTGTTCGGCTGTTAATCTGTGCTGTGTTTATTACCATTAACGCATGGTGCTGCATTCCATACCCTTATACGCCCAGGGACAGAAAAAAAACCCAAGTCACTAGTCAACTCTATTTAGCCTACGATAAAGTAATGTACACAGTATTCCTGTGTTTAACTGCTGTTGGGCTAGCAACCTACATCTGTGGTAGAAACCTACGTCTGTGGTAGCAACCTATGTCTGTGGTAACAACCTATGTCTGTGGTAACAACCTATGTCTGTGGGAACAACCTACGTCTGTGGTAACAACCTATGTCTGTGGTAACAACCTACGTCTGTGGTAACAACCTATGTCTGTGGTAACAACCTATGTATGTGGTAACAACCTATGTCTGTGGTAACAACCTATGTCTGTGGTAACAACCTATGTCTGTGGTAACAACCTATGTATGTGGTAGCATGACAACAAAAGTCAAAGTTTAGCTAGGTCTGTTAGAGGTACTTATAATAGATAGTTAGTTCTGGCGGCTGTTGCTCCTCCTGTTAAAATAGATGGTTAGTTTAGACTCTTATTCTGGAGGCAGTTGCTCCTCCTGTTAAAATAGATGGTTAGTTTAGACTCTTATTCTGGAGGCTGTTGCTCCTCCTGTTAAAATAGATGGTTAGTTTAGACTCTTATTCTGGTGGCTGTTGCTCCTCCTGTTAAAATAGATGGTTAGTTTAGACTCTTATTCTGGAGGCTGTTGCTCCTCCTGTTAAAATAGATGGTTAGTTTAGACTCTTATTCTGGCGGCTGTTGCTCCTCCTGTTAAAATAGATGGTTAGTTTAGACTCTTATTCTGGAGGCTGTTGCTCCTCCTGTTAAAATAGATGGTTAGTTTAGACTCTTATTCTGGCGGCTGTTGCTCCTCCTGTTACTTTACATCTATAATATTTACATTGTTTCCAGTTCTTTTACAGCTTTTACATCGTTGTACTTTTACAACTGCTTATTATGCCAGGATATCATCAAATTATTGTGGGAATAAATTGAATGTAATGAAATGACCAAACAAACTATTCTATCATGTGGGGTCTGGACTAGTGTCTGTTCTATGCAGTGTATTTCTAGCTGCATAATTCTGAGTGTTCCTCCCTGTAATGAATGTGCTGAAGTTTAAAGGTCACAGAGTGCTCTCTCCCCAACAGGTACCTCTACACTTGCTCTAATGCAGTCACCCTGTGTGTGTGTGTGTGTGTGTGTGTGTGTGTGTGTGTGTGTGTGTGTGTGTGTGTGTGTGTGTGTGTGTGTGTGTGTGTGTGTGTGTGTGTGTGTGTGTGTGTGTGTGTGTGTGTGTGTGTGTGTGTGTGTGTGTGTGTGTGTGTGTGTGTTCCCGCTGTAGCGAGCGTTAAAAGGAATAACAGGAGAGGTGTGTGGAGACGAGGGGTGTCACCCTGGACCAGCACAGTGATTAATGGTGTGATTAGGGGCTCGGATCCACATCAACACGCACACGCACACACACACACACACAGACCCTATTAATCGCCCTGAATAAGGGGAATCCAGAGCCAGCGTTCAGATAATTGGACTGAAAACACAGAATGTGGATTTCCAGGGCTAGACGACTTTATTCTTAGTTAGAGTGTTTATTTTCAGAATGGAGATATTTCTACAGGGACTTAAATCATGGAATAAAAACACAGGCTTCCACTCCAATGTAGGAAGTTTTTTAAATGAGCAATGAGTCTATGTTGAATACCACCCATCCCCCACCCCTGCCTCCTCCATAGCTCACCCCACAACCTTTACGTTACTGCAAACATCTAATGCGCTCTTAATTTCATCCCCTATTTAACAGTCTGGAGTTAGGGTGCGTTATGTTTACTCAACTAAAAATACCATCCCAGTCTACACGCTAACAGTCTGCCGCTACACTGGACCATGGAAAGCATGAGCACTGCAATGTCTGTTTGTCACCATGGAGAAGTGGATGAACTGTTAATTTACTACCTAGGAGAAGAGAGGACAGGACCGGACAGGAGAGGAGAGCTACTAGTATTGAGTGAAAGAATACATGGATAAATGTCAATGTGAATATTATGTGCACAACTCAACACAACGATGATTCAGCCCACTCTCTCTGGTCAGAATATATTTATATGGATGGCTGCCATTGTAAACCCTCTCTGGTTCTCCCTCTCTCTATCTGGTGGTTTTACTGTAGGCCTTGGGGCTATCTCTCGCTCTGTCCTCTCTCGATCTCTATCCTCTCTCTCTCTCTCTCTCTCTCTCTCTCTCTCTCTCTCTCTCTCTCTCTCTCTCTCTGTCATCTCCCTCTCTCTCTCTCTCTCTCTCTCGCTCGCTCTCTCTGTCCTCCTAACCCTACAGTTTGGCCCTTCTAACCCTGCAGTTTGGTCCTCCTAACCGTACAGCTTGGTCCTCCTAACCCTATAGATTGGTCCTCCTAACCGTACAGCTTGGTCCTCCTAACCCTATAGTTTGGTCCTCCTTAATTGTGTGAACACAGAGGGGTTAGGACACTAAAATTACAGTCTCCCTCACCTCTAAAATGACCCACTCTCCATTACCCCCTCACCTCTACAATTACCCAGTTTCCATTACCCCCTCACCTCTACAATGACTCAGTCTCCATTACCCCCTCACCTCTACAATGACTCAGTCTCCATTACCCCCTCACCTCTACAATGACTCAGTCTCCATTACCCCCTCACCTCATTTACATTTCCGTCATTTAGCAGACGCTCTTATCCAGAGCGACTTACAAATTGGTGCATTCACCTTATGATAGCCAGTGGGACAACCACTTTACAATAGTTTTTTTTTTTTTGGGGTGGGGTAAGGGGGGGTAGAAGGATTACTTTATCCTATCCCAGGTATTCCTTAAAGAGGTGGGGTTTCAAGTGTCTCCGGAAGGTGGTGAGTGACTCCGCTGTCCTGGCGTCGTGAGGGAGCTTGTTCCACCATTGGGGTGCCAGAGCAGCGAACAGTTTTGACTGGGCTGAGCGGGAACTGTGCTTCTGCAGAGGTAGGGGAGCCAGCAGGCTAGAGGTGAATGAACGTAGTGCCCCCGTTTGGGTGTAGGGACTGATCAGAGCCTGAAGGTACGGAGGTGCCGTTCCCCTCACAGCTCCGTAGGCAAGCACCATGGTCTTGTAGCAGATGCGAGCTTCAACTGGAAGCCAGTGGAGTGTGCGGAGAAGAGGGGTGACATGAGAGAACTTGGGAAGGTCGAACACCAGACTGGCTGCGGCGTTCTGGATGAGTTGTAGGGGTTTAATGGCACATGCAGGGAGCCCAGCCAACAGCGAGTTGCAGTAATCCAGACGGGAGATGACAAGTGCCTGGATTAGGACCTGTGCCGCTTCCTGTGTAAGGCAGGGTCGTACTCTGCGAATGTTGTAGAGCATGAACCTACAGGATCGGGTCACCGCCTTGATGTTAGCGGAGAACGACAGGGTGTTGTCCAGTGTCACGCCAAGTCTCTTTGCACTCTGGGAGGAGGACACAACGGAGTTGTCAACCGTGATGGCAAGATCATGGAACGGGCAGTCCTTCCCCGGGAGGAAGAGCGGCTCCGTCTTGCTGAGGTTCAGCTTGAGGTCGTGATCCGTCATCCACACTGATATGTCTGCCAGACATGCAGAGATGCGATTCGTCACCTGGTCTTTCCCGCATACTTATGACTGTATCTAGTCAATGGGTGTTTCTCAATATGCAACCTACTGTGTTCCACACTCATGCTCCGAGTGCAATCTCTGACGACGTTCTCTTGAGTACGTTCTGGTGAGGACGAGAGTGTGGAGAATGCATAAAACATTCCATGTGAGAAGCACTCCCACTACTGTATTGCTTCCTCTTCACCTCCCCATTCACTGAACCTTCTTCCAGCCAAGACAATGACAATAGAGACGAATCAAGATATACACAAAGCAATCATTTTACTTCATAACTATCAGCTAGCTACATATGAATCGTAATAATGTAGCTAACCAGATAGTTTAACAGGCAAAAATGACCTAAAACAAATATTATGCACAACAGATGTCAATTATTCGTGGGTAGCTATCTAACAATTATTTGTGGCTATCTGGCTAGCTAACAGTAGTATCTAGCCAGTTAGCCGTATTGACTTATTATGGGCTTGCGATATACGGTACGAAGGCAGGTAAACATGCCAAACTTAACACAGCATGTATTTATTAACATTTCAAGGTAAAATATTGTAGTCAGGCAACATATGAGAGTGTATTTTCTCTCGCTTCAGCTCAAATAATGTCCGCCATTGATTTCAAGAGTTTTTTACGTGGTTGCGTCATATTTCTTTGCATACTATCCGTTGAAGCTTGCATCGATGCATGGTTCAAAATATGTACAAACGGAGGACGCATTTGAGAGGTGCCCTCCGTGCTCTGTTTCGCATAACTTGATTTGGACTCATACTCCTACCCTCTCGTGCTCCAATTTGCGTGCCCAGAGCACGGTAGTATGCATTTTGACAAACAGCCAATGTCTTCCTAACCATCTTGCACTCTCTTCCTCTCTCTCTCCCTGTCATCCCCCTCTCCCTCCTCTCCAGGCAGCAGGCTCTTCTAGCTGCGATCAGTGAGAAGGATGCTAACATAGCCCTGCTGGAACTGTCCTCCTCTAAACGGAAGAAATCACAGGATGAGGTGATGTCACTGAAGAGAGAGAAGGACAGGCTCATGCACCAGCTCAAACAACAGGTACACATGATGACTTAGCAATCCCTTTACCCTTCACCACACAACACACACACACACACGACACACACACACACACACACACACACACACACACACACACACACACACACACACACACACACACACACACACACACTCTGGGCCTGAGAGGTGAGCCTGACACTCCTGTCCTCTGGGTGATTAATGGGGGTTATTAGAACCAACTCAGACCACCTTACTGCATCCTAAAATGTACCCCTCTGCCAATAAATGCCAGTGAACACACACACACACACACACAAACACACAGCAACATCCCATCCCCCTGTGCTTTACTGTAATGTACGACCTATGGTAGATAAATTAAGATATGTGGGTCATTACGACCATGTCGGACCATGTCAGTACCTCTGCTACCCTGGATGCTAACGCTAACGAGCTAACAACAGGACACACACACACTACCCACTGAGTCAAAGAGGCTTCTGGGAAATGTTCAGGTTTAAAAAGTCAACAGATGCGTCTGGTGTGTGTGTGTGCTCGTAAACAGTAAACAGTTCCTGGGGGGTGCGATCCGTCAGAGGAATTTCAGGGAAGGCCCATTATCTGTTTATCGCCTAGGATGCGTCATGTTTTCCCGTTCGGTAACTCATGGTTACGAGTCCACCTGGCGACGTGACACACACACATTCAATTTGACATACACACACAAGGCTGCAAATACATTGGATAATTGGGAGAGAAAACAACACACTGGTTGGCTGTCATGGTGGCATATGGAACTGGAATTGTGAACCAATTGGTCCAGAAAATGTGTTAAAATATAATGCTATTCCCCGTCTTCAAAAGTATTACAAGAACACATTTAAAGGCAATTGTCTCCCAGCATTAAAATGAGGCACTTTATATCTTCTATGTGAGATCAGTTGTTAAGCATTTTTCAAGAACATTGACTCACACATACATAAACCATTCTCCCTCTTTTGACCCATTGACACACTTATCAGAGTCTCCTTCCTCAGCCCCTGAAGCTGACCAGGAAGCTGACCAGGAAATGCCAGGGAATTATGGGAGTCGGAGTCTCAAAGGGGAACATGATCCGGGGACAGCATATAGATTTACAGATAGTGGTGACTTGTCTGGCTTCCCCTGTGTGTGCTGAAGTTAGGCTTTGAAGGTTTGCGTCTCTGCCACACACACACACACACACACACACACAAACACACGCGCACACACGCTCACACACACCTCCACAGGCTGGTTTCTCCAACTGCCTGAGGAGAGGAGAGGAGAGGGATAAATGTGTCTGGGAATGGGAATTCTCTCCCAATGATGGATAGCCATTGGTCAGACGGTCTTTGAAGCCTTAGAAAGATGGATTTTGAATTCTTAAAGATGTGCCAATTGCTCACACACACACACACACACACACACACACACATTACCCTGCTGGGAAGATGGATTAGAATTCTCCAAGATGTGCCAATGCTATGACAACCTGGCTGCATAGTCACTGGAGTGATTTCATAATGATGCCTTGGTTACACATACAAATGTGCACAGCCACACATGCATGCTGGGATAAACATTGTGGCTGGCCTAACTTACAGCTCCGTACACTACCTAATATGGCTATCATCAGATCAGCAGGAAATCCCTATACGGCTATAATTAGATCAGGTGACTTCACAGGAAGCTGACATGTCTTTATTTCACAATACCATATCCCACTTATTATCCCTAGCTACACTTAGGCTCTTCTTCTACATCTGAAATGATTATAGTCAGTGTTCCACTTTGTCCTCTGATAGACTGGGTTGAGTTTGCGGGGAAGAGGCTAGGGGACAATTAGGAATAAGGCATATCACCTGTTTCCTCTCCATAACGATAGTATCAGCTCACCTCCGTTCTGCCCCGTCTCACCTGAGGAACATAAACTGCTCCATAAAGGACAGGCTACTCTTCCCCATCAGATGTCACTCCACTGACTTCCTGTAGTCCGATCTATAATAATAATAATAATAATAATAATATGCCATTTAGCAGACGCTTTTATCCAAAGCGACTTACAGTCATGTGCGCATACATTTTTACGTATGGGTGGTCCCGGGGATCGAACCCAATCACGCATCATGATAATGATCAACCAAAAGTCAGGAGACTTTTGTTTGTTTTAATTTGCTTTAAATGCAGGTCCCACTCCCTCACTTAATCCTTGTGTTGTTAAACCTTCTTCACAATAACTGATCCATATTGCACTCATAATAGTCAGGTATGTACAGCACTGGGCTATAACAGACAGTCTTTTCTTTGCAGATGCTTCAGAGTTTTACACTCAGTAAGGGGAAGGAAGGACAGATCTCAAGTTAATTGTTTGCAGCAAATAGTTCAATATAACAGGCAGGATACATAATCGTTTAATTTTATTTTTGTATTGGGTGTATCTACCGACGGCCAATATAGGTCCGGAAATATACAGTGCCTTTGGAAAGTATTCAGACCCCTTGACTTTTTCCACATTTTGTTACGTTACAGCCTTATTCTAATATGGATTAAATAAATACAAACTCCTCAGCAATCTACACATAATACCCCATAATGACAAAGCGAAAACAGGTTTTTAGAAATTTTTGCAAATGTATATATATAAAATAAAAAAAAGATACCTTATTTACATAAGTATTCAGACCCTTTGCAATGAGACTCGAAATTGAACTCAGGTGCTTCCTGTATCCATTGATCATCCTTGAGATGTTTCTACAACTTGATTGAAGTCCACCTGTGGTAAATTCAATTGATTGGACATGATTTGGAAAGGCACACACCGGTCTCACAGTTGACTGCATGTCAGAGCAAAAACCAAGCCATGAGGTCGAAGGAATTGTCTGTATTGTGTTGAGGCACAGATCTGGGGAAGGGTACCAAAAAATGTCAGCTGCATTGAAGGTCCCCAAGAACAGAGTGGCCTCCATCATTCTTAAATGGAAGAAGTTTGGAACCACCCAGACTCTTCCTAGAGCTGGCCGCCCGGCCAAACTGAGCAATCGGGGGAGAAGGGCATTGGTCAGGGAGGTGACCAAGAACCCGATGGTCAGTCTGACAGCTCTAGAGTTCCTCTGTGGAGATGGGAGAACTTTCCAGAAGGACAACCATCTCTGCATCACTCCACCAATCAGGCCTTTATGGTAGAGTGGCCAGACGGAAGCCACTCCTCAGTAAAAGGCACATGTCAGCCCGCTTGGAGTTTGCCAAAAGGCACCTAAAGACTCTCAGACCATGAGAAACAAGATTCTCTGGTCTGATTAAACCAAGATTGAACTCTTTGACCTGAATGCCAAGCGTCACTTCTAGAGGAAACTTGGCACCATCCCTGCGGTGAAGCATGGTGGTGGCAGCATCATGTTGTGGGGATGTTTGTCAGCGGAAGGGACTGAGAGACTAGTCAGGATCGAGGGAAAGATGAACGGAGCAAAGTACAGAGAGATCCTTGATTAAAACCTGCTCCAGAGCGCTCAGGACCTCAGACTGGGGCGAAGGTTCACCTTCCAACAGGACAATGACTGTAAGCACACAGCCAAGACACCGCAGGAGTGGCTTCGGGACAAGTCTCTGAATTTCTTTGAGTGGCTCAGCCAGAGCTCGGACTTGAACCCGACCGAACATCTCTGGAAGGACCTGAAAATAGTTGTGCAGCAACGCTCCCCATCCAACCTGACAGAGCTTGAGACGATCTGCAGAGAAGAATGGGAGAAACTCCCCAAATACAGGTGTGCCAAGCTTGTAGCGTCATACCCAAGAAGACTCAATGCTGTAATCGCTGCCAAAGGTGCTTCAACAAAGTACTGAGTAAAGGGTCTGAATACTTATGTAAATGTGATATTTCCATTTTTTTTTTTTTATAAATTAGCAAACGTTTCTAAAATCCTGTTTTTGCTTTGTCATTATGGGGTATTGTGTGTAGATTGATGAGGGGAAAAAAAACTATTTAATCAATTTTAGAATAAGGCTGTAACCTAACAAAATGTGGAAAAAGTCAAGGGGTCTGAATACTTTCTGAAGTACAGTGTCATTGTTTTTTAACTTTTTTTTTACATGCTGGATGCTTCAGAATCCATTGAATGGCTTGAACTATTCATTAATGAGAGATACTTACGAGCTCAAATAAACATGTTGCAGCTTTCGGAGGATTCAAGCACTGTTTCGTACAACAAACACAATCAACAAAACAAACCAAAGCCAAGTTGGCCAAGCGGTATCAACGATGGCACCAAACCATCCCCAAACAAGAGGGCGCGCCTTGGGAGAGGTTCACGGAGATGGATGTTGACTTGCTGAAATCCATCAATGAAAGGCTTGCCAAACTTAATGTCTTGGAAATACTAAGAGAGGACATCATTGCATTATGTGCCAGTCTAGAATTCAGTCAGTGTCACGGCTCTTTTCTGGATTTTGATCAATAGCGGGTATATGCCTTATTCTGGTCTCCATGCATTATTTGGTGTTTTACTTTGTACACCGAGGATATTTTTGCAGAATTCTGCATGCAGAGTCTCAATTTGGTGTTTGTCCCATATTTCTCTCTCTCTCTCTCTCTCTCTCTCTCTCTCGGCATATTTCAGTGTAATTTTAATCATTGGTGGAGTAAAGGAGTGTGATTCATCAGCCATAAGCCTCCCAGCCTGCAGCTATGCTGAGCAACAACACATCACTAACCACTCTGTCACGGCACTGAGATAATCCAATGAAGTCTTCATCTGAATTCTGAAATACGGATGACGTCTGACAGAATTACGATAGTTTCACTAGGCACTACGCCTCGCTCAATTTATGACCTGTCAAAAGTTGTTCGTTAGCGCCATGCTTTTTCAGTCTTCGGCTGCTTTCAACACATACATTCCCCCTATCCCACACAAACAGCCAATCATTTCTAACTCTGTGAACTCAAAGTTTTTTTTTCCCCGGGGAGACAGTAAACAATTTTGGAGTAATTTCAGTCAACGTGAATCAATCTTTATCATTTCAGGGGGAAATTGGTTTCTGAGCAAGGGTCACACCAAAACCAAATAAATGACATTCACAAAGTGAATTTAACCCTTTACACTCGCGGGAATTGGCCTATATGGATAAGACTAAATTGCAATGTTTTTTTGCGTTTGCTTCACCATGGTAGCAATTGAAAGCAAACAGTTTGGAGATAATGCGAAAGTTATTAGACTAAAGTTGAGGACACAACCGTTCACCTGACACAAGACTGAATCCAGACATGACGCTGTTGGTTGGATTTTATATTTACTGTACTTTCTGCTGCATTTGTTGATAATGAAATCTGAAAATACTCTGGATACATTCAGTAACATAAGACTATTCCTGGCAAATGTGATGTGGGTACAACATAAGACAAATAAATGACAAGGGTTTGAGTGAGAGGACTAACTGGTGTCTCCAAGTGGCCACACACCTCTCCAAAGTGTTCTCAGTTCCTAAGCAATGTCATTGCACTTTTATGACTCAAAGAAGAGTCTTCAACTATAAGGTGCTTTGAGCTCTCCTAGCTGTGCTGGTGAGGAACTACAACAAGCACACTTGTAGTCGTTTCGTTTGGAACACAACCCTGCATCCCCGCCATCACACAATTACTGTTGTTGTTTACGCAATCCAAAAACGATCCATTATAAATCGCAATCTGGGTCATGTGGGCATAATTTGAAAGATAGTTATATTGCCAACATGACTAGCTAAGTTATAAAATATGATCTTACAGTGTTAGCCTTTCACAAGGCAATTCAGAGAAACAGATCGTAATTTTGGTGGGCATAAATAGGAGTCATGAGTGCATTCAGGTACATGTTCTGCGGCAGATTTTCTTCACAATAGACAAACATAGGCTCATTCTGTTCAGAACAACCCAGGGTATGACGCCATGTAATCTTGTAACTGTACATCAAAAATAGTGATCATAAACGTTAACACTGTACATGATATGAGTTTTATGATTTGGAAATGTGAAGTGCACATTTGAATTCACAGGTTTTTGGCTTGCTTTCAAACATCAAAGCCTGGTCCTCTGTAGCTCAGCTGGTAGAGCACGGCGCTTGTAACGCCAGGGTAGTGGGTTCGATCCCCGGGACCACCCATACACAAAAAATGGCATATTATTATTATATTATTATAAAGCAGTAGGGGTGTAACGATTCATTTTAACAACGATTCGATTTGTATCACGATTCGTGGTTGTCGATACGATTCAAGGACGATATTGGTTCATTTAGAACGATACGATCCGAAACGATTCAGTGACTTGAAATCGATTCAGTAACCTTTTAGCCAAAAATTCAACCAGTGTGACTGAAATAAATACCTGGATACTGGACAGTGCAGGTGAAGTTTCCTAGATTCCTGTTTCTTGTAAGGACCGCAATGGTGGCTTGATAATTTCTCGCTCGTCGGCTTCTCCTCTGTCGTCCGCCATGCTATGTTTTGTTGTCTTTGCGCCTTTGCGCTGCTGCTGGCGCGGGGCGATGACGTCACGGATAGGCAGACTGAATCGAGTAATGTTTAAAGCCTTTATCATTAAAAGTGCTAAGAAAAAACATCGATATAAAGTCTGACGTGCTTAAATCCAATGGGTTATTTCCTAGTATCGATACAATCGATTTATTACATTTTAAAACGATGTTAGATTGATATATGTTGTCCAAAAGGCCAACTTGCCGAGCACAGATCGATGTAGTTGGATCATAGGAATATAAATCGATACATCGATGTAGTAGATGGATCGTTACACCCCTATAAAGCAGTATTTATTGTAATCCTCAACGTCTCATCTTTCGAAAATACATCAAGGCATTTAATTTACAGCATTTCCCTCACTCTGATATTTTTTTTTGTGTGCAAAAGTTGCCCAATTAGCAGGAGGGATGGGGGCAACTTCTTGTCACGCGCAATGTTCAAGTTCAGAATGTCTGTCAGTCAAAACCCGTACAGCACTGTGAAGCTCAGAGCCAGAGCTCTGATGTCATGTATAGCATTACTGTACAGCCACTGCGTTCCAATTTAGACGTTTATCATTGCCCACATCTGCCATTTTCAACACGTATACGGGTACGAGTGTAAAGGGCTACTAACATTGCTTACAAGTTAGTTATTACTTTTGCAGTGTTATAACCAACGTGAGGTGAGAATTATAGTTATTGGTGGTGGAACTGGTAGCTTCATATTGGTAGAGGAACGGGTAGCTGCATATTGGTGGAGGAACGGGTAGCTTCATATTGGTGGTGGAACTGGTAGCTTCATATTGGTAGAGGAACGGGTAGCTACATATTGGTAGAGGAACGGGTAGCTGCATATTGGTAGAGGAACGGGTAGCTGCATATTGGTAGAGGTACGGGTAGCTGCATATTGGTAGAGGAACGGGTAGCTGCATATTGGTAGAGGAACGGGTAGCTGCATATTGGTAGAGGAACGGGTAGCTGCATATTGGTAGAGGAACGGGTAGCTGCATATTGGTAGAGGAACGGGTAGCTGCATATTGGTAGAGGAACGGGTAGCTGCATATTGGTGGTGGAACTGGTAGCTTCATATTGGTAGAGGAACGGGTAGCTGCATATTGGTAGAGGAACGGGTAGCTGCATATTGGTAGAGGAACGGTAGCTGCATATTGGTAGAGGAACGGGTAGCTGCATATTGGTAGAGGAACGGTTAGCTGCATATTGGTAGAGGAACGGGTAGCTGCATATTGGTGGTGGAACTGGTAGAATGAGTTACTCCCATTCTATGTAAAGGGGTTTGAGATTGAGAAATGCAAAACACACTATACATTGTTAATGTTCTCCTCCAGACCCAGAGTAGGATGAAGCTCATAGCAGACAACTATGATGAAGAACATCTACACTCTCATCATCCTCACCATCCTCACCACCCCCACCCGGGGGTACACCCGGCTCACCCAGCACTCCCGGCACACACACACCACCGGAGCCCTACAAGAGGACCACCCCACGCCAACCACAGACCCCCAATGGACCAGGTTAGTTATCTCTCTCTCACTCACTCACACACACACACAGAAACACACACACAGACACACACACATCTGAAAGGTGTGTTTAGACAGTGATTTGGTGTGTGCTAGGTTCTTCCCCTCTCTCTTTGTCAGAGCTGACAGTTTTACACATATCATCTTCAGAGGCAGCTACTTGTGGTCTGATCATCATCAAAACAAATCCCCATCTCTTTCACTCCTCTTTTCTTTCTTCCCTTCTCCATCCTTGCCAACTTACAGTCATTGATATCATTTAGAGATGAGGCTTGAGGCTGAAAGCTGCCAGATAAGTATTTTTGATTTGTGTGAGAGGTTAGTTTATACTCCCCCATCATACACAAACATACAAAATTCTCTCTTTGAGTTTAGTGTAAATATCATCATCATCTCAGTATCATCTCCAACTTCCCTCAGGACACTCAAATTAGTCCGTGTTAGAAGACATCTCAATGGATACAGTGCCTTCAGAAAGTATGCATACCCCTTGAATTATTCCACATTTTGATATGTTACAGTCTCAATTCAAAATTGATTAAATATTTTACTCAGACATCTAAACATAATACCCCATAATGACAAAGTGAAAACAGGTTTTTAGAGATGTTTGCAAATGTATTGAAAATGTACATAAGTAAATTAGTCAATACATTTTAGAATCACCTTTGATTACAGCTGAGAGTCTTTCAGGGTAAGTCTCTAAGAGCTTTGCACAATTGGATTGTGCAATATTTGCACATTATTCTTATTCTGTCAAGTTGGTTGTTGATCATTGCTAGACATCCATTTTCAAGTCTTGCCATAGATTTTCAAGCAGATTTAAGTCAAAACCTTAACTAGGCCACTCAGGAACATTCAATGCCATCTTGGTAAGCAACTCTAGTGTATATTTGGCCTTGGTGTTTTAGGTTAAGGTGAATTTGTCTACCAGTGTCTGTTGGAAAGTAGACTGAACAAGGTGTCCTCTAGGATTTTGCCTGTGCTTAGCTCTATTCCGTGTCTTTTTATCATAGAAAACTCCCTAGTCCATGATGATGGCAAGCATACCCATAACATGATGCAGCCACCACCATTCCTTCAAATATGAAGTGATGTGTTGTGTTGTTTTCGACCCAAATATAACACTTAAAGTTAATTTCTTTACCACATTTTTTGCAGTTTTACTTTAGTGCCTTATTGCAAACAGGATGCATGTTTTGGAATATTTGTATTCTGTTACAGGCATCCTTCCTTTCACTCTGTCTTTTAGGTTAGTATTGTGGAGTAACTACAATGTTGTTGATCCATCCTCAGTGTTCTCCTATCACAGACATTGAACTCTAACTGTTTTAAAGTCACCATTGGCCTCTTGGTGAAATCCCTGAGTGGGGACTTTCCTCTCCGGCAACTGAGTTAGGAAGGACGCCTCTATCTTTGTAGTGACTGGGTGTATTGATACACCATCCAAATTTAGGGTTAGGAGGTAGGGTTAGTTTTAGGAGCTAGGGTTAGGTGTAGGGTTAGGGAATATAGGATTTTGAATGGGACTGAATTGTGTGTCCCCACAAGGTTAGTTATACAGGACTGTGTGTGTGTGTGTGTGTGTGTGTGTGTGTGTGTGTGTAATTAATCTAGGTATGTATGTATGTGTGTGTGTGTGTGTCTGACAGGAGCAGCTTAGGGGCTATCAGGTGTGCTGTCTGGATAGTCTCCCGTTGATAAGAGTGTTTCTGGCATTATATGTACTAAGAAATCATTTAAGGTGTACATTTTACATGGGAAGGTTGAACACCAGGCGGACTGCAGCGTTCTGGTTAACTTGCAGGGGTTTGATGGCACAAGCGGGGAGCCCAGCCAACAGAGAGTTGCAGTAGTCCAGACGGGAGATGACCTGCGCCGCTTCCTGTGTGAGGTAGGGTCGTACTCTACGAATGTTGTAGAGCATGAACCTGCAGGAGCGAGTCACTGCTTTGATGTTTGCAGAGAACGACAGGGTGTTCAGGGTCACACCAAGGTTCACCATGGAGTTGTCAACCGTGATGGAGAGGTCTTTGAGCGGGCAGGCCTTCCCCGGGAGGAAGAGCAGCTCCTTCTTGTCGAGGTTAAGCTTGGGGTGGTGGGCCGACATCCAAGCTGAGATATCTGCCACGCACGCAGAGATGCGTGTCGCCACCTGGGTGTCAGAAGGGGGAAGGAGAAAAGTAGTTGAGTGTCATCCTCATAGCAATGATAGGAGAGACCATGTAAGGATATAACATAGCCGAGTGACTTGGTGTATAGAGAGAAGAGGGCCTAGAACCGAGCCCTGGGGGACACCAGTAGTGAGTGTACGTGGTGCAGAAACAGATCCTTTCCACGTCACCTGGAAGGAACGGCCTGCCAGGTAAGATGCAATCCAATAGGTTGGAGAGACTGAGACGCCCAGCCCTGAGAGGGTGGAGAGGAGGATCTGATGGTTCATGGTGTCAAAGGCAGCGGATAGATCTAGGAGGATGAGAACAGAGGTGAGTGAGTCAGCTTTGGCAGTGTGGAGAGCCTCCATGACACAGAGAAGAGCAGTCTCGATTGAGTGACCCGTCTTGAAACCTGGCTGGTTAGGGTCAAGAAGAATGTTCTGAGAGAGAAGGGATGCAGCCGGTGGTCAGGGATGAGTTGATGAGGGAAGTGAGGAATGGGAGAAGGTCTCCAGAGATGGTCTGGAGGAGGGGATGAGTGGGCAGGTTGTCAGGCGGCCGGACCTCACTAGTCACAAGATTTCATCTGTATAGAGGGGAGAAAGAGGTTAAGGCGTAAGGTAGTTCTGTGTGAGTGGGACCAGTGGACTCAATAGGCTGACTGAAGGAGGAGAGGATGTCGGCAACCTTCTTTTCAAAGTGGTTGACAAAGTCGTCTGCAGAGAGGGAGGAAGGAGGTGGAAGAGGTAGAGGATTAAGGAGGGAAATAGTTTCCTAGGGTTAGAGGCAGAAGCTTGAAATTTAGAGTGATAGAAAGTGGCTTTAGCAGCAGATACAGAGGGAGAGAAGGTAGAGTGAGTGAAAGGATGATAGGTCCTCCGGAAGTTTAGTTTTCCTCCATTTTTGGTCAGCTGCCCGCAGCCCTGTTCTGTATGCTCACTCACGGAGCGGGAGGGCCGAGCCGGCCGGGAGGAAAGGGGACAGTGCGAGTCATAGGATGCGGAAAGGGAGGAGATTAAGGTCGAAGAGGCAGAATCAGGAGACAGGAGGGAGAAGGATTTAACAGAGATGATAGGATAGAAGAGGAGAGAGAAGGCGAAGATTGTGACTGCACATGACTATCTGGGTAGGGGCTGAGTGGTTAAGGTTGGAGGAAAGGGAGACAGAAAAGTAAACAAAGCAATGATCAGAGACCTGGAGGGGGTTGCAGTGAGATTAGTAGGCAAACAGCCTCTAGTAAAGATGAAGTCAAGCGTATTGCCTGCCTTGTGAGTGGGAGGGGACTGGGAAAGGGTGAGGTCAAAAGAGGCAAGGAGGGGAAAGAGAGAGTTGGAAAGAAATGAATCGAAGGCAGACGTCGGGAGGTTGACGTTGCCAAGTACGAAGAGCGGTGAGCCATCGTCAGGAAGTGGGCTTATCAAGGTGTCAAGCTCATTGAGGAACTCTCTAAGGGCACCTGGTGGGCGATAGATGACAACAATGTTAAGCTTGAGTGGACAAGTGACAGCATGGAACTCAAATTAGGAGATGGACAGGTGAGAGAGGGAGAAAATAGAAAATCTCCACTTAGGAGAAATGAGTAGCCCTGTGCCACCACCGCGACGACCAGATGCTCTCGGACTATGAGAGAAAACATAGTCAGATGAAGAGAGAGCAGCTGGAGTAGCAGTGTTCTCTGTGGTGATCCATGTCTCGGTCAGGGCCAAAAAGTCAAGGGACTGAAGGGCAGCATAGGCTGAGATGAACTCTGAGTTCTTGACCGCAGATCGGCAGTTCCAAATGCTGCCAGGGACCAGGAATTCAACATGGGTTGTGCGCGCAGGGTACACTAAATTAGAAGGTTTGCATCCAAGGGGTGGGGAGCGTCTGCAAAGCCTACAGGGAGAGGAGCGAACAGGTATAGAAAACACACATCTAGTTACAAAAGAGCAAAATGAGATAATCTGAAAATAACTAGGTAAAATACTCAAGTGAGAGAGTGGAGTCTTCCTCTCTTTCCTTCCTGGATTAACTCTGAAAAACTCGGTAGAACCGTCTTAGCTTTGCCACGAGACCGCCTCTGACACGACTGCCGCTGAGAAAACAGGGGAGACTGAAGTACTAATACTAATTGCTAATGTACATGCAAAGATGAAGAGCACACCTTCCGGTATTAATTGCTGATTGCCTAGGAGAGGAGAAACCGCTCCCCCTCCAATACAGCCACTGATGACCAAAACAGCAACAGTCACAAATTGCCCTGCCCCTTAATCTTGGTTGATGTGTCAACAATCTCCTGCAAGTTATGAGCAGTCAGCAGTTCACACACCAAGTAGGCTACTGGGAAGACAGGCAGCACTTAAAGTAGATGGCCCAAGCTAGCAAAAAGACAGTACTAAACAACTGATAGACTAAAATTATACTTATCACTCATGGAGATATCAGGAGTCCTCTAGCTATAGAATAAAGTGCTGCCAAAGGTGTGCCCGGCACTTACAGTTTCCCCTAACCAACCACCACTCACAACAATAGAGCAGTTGTGACTAATTAGTTTAAAATGGCCTCTTCGCCTTGTTTCATCTCCTTCACCTGCACTTATATACAGTATATTTGGCTTTCACCTATCTTTTGTTTTAAGACCGCTAAAGGAGATGAGGATAGGTTAAGGGGAAGGGAGGGAGGACAGGTAAGAGTGGAGAGGAAGCCACTTTAGTCTATTGAAATGCTTATAGAACACATACACTATAGATAATCATCTTATCCCATTACCACCTGCTACTGAGCTCTTCTATTTGTTCAATAATGTTTTTATTGTTCTCTAATTCATGTGTGATTGGGGAAACTCCGAAAGACACTCCTTTGTGTGTTCGTGTCTGAGAGTGTGTGTGTGTGTGTGTGTGTGTGTGTGTGTGTGTGTGTGTGTGTGTGTGTGTGTGTGTGTGTGTGTGTGTGTGATGTGTGTGTGTCAGGGGGATTTCCAAATAGAAGTAGAGGTGCTAGAATCACACGCATGTTCCCTCAGACAAGCATGCTGTTTAAACATGACCCAAGCTGACACACAATGGGATATCCCCACTATTACACACACACACCACTTCTAATATAAATATCTCTCACTCAATATGGCCTCCTGCACTATTTAATAGAGACATTGTTTATAGACCTGACATACAGCATAACGCAGTAGCTTGCTACAAGCAACTTCTCAGACTCTTAAGTCAGAAAGAAAAAGGCCTGCAATGAAACTATGAATACGGCTGCTCGGAAATCTTGTTAAGCATGCAGAGAATAACAAAATAATTCATAAATCTGGGCCAAATGGCTGGAAATGCCCCCTTAAAATGGAACCTTTACATGTGTAAAAGGGACCGTAATAGCACACTGTACGCAATGTGAAATGGAAAGCTGAACATAAAGCTTAGGCTGGAAAAAGTTGAAACTGTCGTTAGGGTGAAAACAAGCTGTATAAATAGCCATAGCAGACTCTTGTTCTCTCTCGTTCTCTGCTATTGTTCTCGTTCTCTCTCTCTCTCTCTCTCTCTCTCTCTCTCTCTCTCTCTCTCTCTCTCTCTCTCTCTCTCTCTCTGCTCTCTCTCTCTCTCTCTCTCTCTCTCTCTCTCTCTCTCTCTCTCTCTCTCTCTCTCTCTCTCTCTCTCTCTCTCTCTCTCTCTCTCTCCTCCTCTCTCTCTCTCTCTCTCTCTCTCTCTCTCTCTCTCTCTCTCTCTCTCTCTCTCTCTCTCTCTCTCTCTCTCTCTCTCTCTCTCTCTCTCTCTCTCTCTCTCTCTCTCTCTCTCTCTCTCTCTCTCTCTCTCTCTCTCTCTCGCTCTCTCTCTCTCGCTCTCTCTCTCTCTCTCTCTCTCTCTCCCCCCCATTGTGGTCCTCTGTAGCTCAATTGGTAGAGCATGGCGCTTGTAACGCCAGGGTAGTGGGTTCGATCCCCGGGACCACCCATATGTAAAAATGTATGCACACATGACTGTAAGTCGCTTTGGATAAAAGTGTCTGCTAAATGGCATATTCTTTTATTATTTATCTCCCTCCCTCTCTCTTTCTCTCTCTCTCTCATGTCAAACACACTCTCATCAGAAACAGCAAACACACACGTTCCCGGCTGCATTGACAGAGGTCATCCCAATCAATTTTCCTCATGTCTGATCTTTGACCTGTAGTGGAAGTTCCGCAGAGGTCAGCATAGGGTGTGTGTGTGTGAGAGAGAGGTCAGATTAGGGTCCCTGAGGTGAAACTGTTTTTCCTCCAAACACAGCGCACCACTCTGCCTTTTATCTCTCTCTTTTATCTGAATGTGATTAACTACAGTATTTATTTTTCCTCACCACCTCTTCCTCCCATCACCCACTCCTCCTCTCCTTCTTCCCTTGTCACTCCTCTTCTACCACTCCTCTCCTCCGCCCCACGATTCCTACTCCCCAACTTCCTCTTCCTTACCCCTCTCCTCCCTTATTCCTCCTCCTCCTCCTCCTCCTCCTCGTCCTCTCCCATCCTCTTCTCTCCTCCTCCCCTCCTCCTAGCTCGGTGTCTGACCATGGCCAGCGGTGCAGTGTAGCGCTCAGTCCAGAGGCGCACTCACGTGTGTGTGTTTGAGTGTGTGTGTGTGAGGGTGATTGATGATGATGATGGTGAAGAGGGTCTGGTCACACACCCTAGAGACACAACGCTTTCCAAGGCTGTCAGATGAAGAGATACTCTCAAAGCCATTATAAACAAAGACACACACACACACAAAAACACACACAAACACAAACACCATTTTTTTCCATGACCAAACCACATCTCAGCTCTTACGTCTCATTATTAGGTAATTATTGATGGAGCTAACAGACACCTTTATTTATCATATCAGGCCATCCAAGT